>NC_081206.1:8597500-8787500 GCF_902713425.1 Acipenser ruthenus | reverse complement strand
ATATAAAGCTATTTGTTTTCTAGCTGTCTGTAGCCTGTGAGTCAGGGATCAGGCTCACTTTTCTATGAAATAACCCCAGAGGGCATCGTGTCTGTGAACAAAAGGGCTCTGCCTGGCCGGTTTAGATCATTTAGCAGCAGCAGCAGCACAGTGGTAGTCCTGTGAATAACTAATCCATTAGCAAGCATTTGTTCGAGCTGACACCTGGAATAAGAAAGAGTTTACATGGTGCTAAATGACTGTGTTTATTCTTGAACGTGTTGGCCACAGAGCACACCAATTGGAATATCTGATTAACAGAAATGTTTCAAGTTTGGAGTCTAAAGCCTGACTTTTATTACAGTTGGGAACCCCACCTACCTGGGTAAACAAGACATTTATTAAACCAGATGTTCAAGAATTAAACAGAATTCTTACACATATTTTAATGTTTGTTTTTGGACTTTACTTTATACACACAGAAAACACAAGCGTTGTCACTATAAACATTGCAGTGTAAAGTACAGTGTGGATTTATTAGAACACCCCATTGATTTGTAGTTTGGATTTGTTGTGCATACTAAATCAAACCACTGGAACTGCAAATCTTGGAAAATTGCCAAAACAGGCAAATCAGTGATTGTCTAATTTAATTGCTGACGTTAATAGGCCACATATGCAATTAATTTAAAACACGTATCCACAAATGGATGGTAAAAGGCATGAGGCTTTTTAGAAGTTTAAGATGCTTTACTAAAGCACAAATGACACATGAATGCCTATTGTTTCTATATCACTGATTACTGACCGAAAATTGTAATTCTCACACCCAGAGGTTTTCATGCAGGTATATAAAGGATATAAATGACAAATCTTGAGTTGTTGTAATACATTTGCACACTACTGTATATAAATACTAATGTGTTTATAATTTGTAGCATAAGATTTATGTTTACTTCTTAAAGTACAGTGCCATGCACTGTATAGTGATTGAGTTACCATGGCATTTTATTTAATTACAGTTCCTTGACAATTGTATGTCAAGGATATATCTTCAGATTTATGAATAAAGAAAACACAGTAATGTAAAATAAAGTTTTTAATGTTGTACAGTTAAACTGTCAATTCAGCATCCTACCAAATACTTTTATTTCTACTTGAAAAGCATTACTTTATTCTGTCCAAAAAGTTTAGTCTGTTCAATTAACGTTTCATAAATATAAATTTACATTTGATGCAAATCGGCATTCTTGAAAGGAACTTGTGAAAGAGATTTCTGATTTGGCAACTGGTTGCCTAGGAAACCGGTAGCCGTGTCACTTTGACACTGAGTGATCCAAAGAGCTCCAGCGTAGTTTCAGGTTCAGCTTATGTTTGCTTATTAAACAACCACCTGACCTGTAAGTGCAGGAACACTTTTCCAATAGGGAGCCACCAGGGATCTTGCAGTGCAGCGGCTGCCTGATTGAACACCTGTTCTGTTAAGCAGCTGGGAGCTATTACCTCTGCTAATACTGCTAGAACTGAGCAGCTGGGAGAACCCATGCAAATCAGAACTTCATTTTAAAATGGGAATGTCAAAACAGATCACATACAGGTGATCAAAAATAAACTTACACTATTAAAGGCATAATGACCTGGATTTTCCTCCCTGGTCTTAAAGTTGAAAATGCTCTTTCATTTAAGTTTTATGTCTCAGTTTAATGAGTACGTAGCTGGGTTCTGAAAAATATACCATTACACGTCCCCACGTGTTTATACAACTCTTTAAATAACATAGCTGTAATTGTTCCTTTCATTGTTAACATCCTGACAACTTTTTACACTTTTTAACTATAAAGTCTGTTTGAAAGCGCTTTTCAAAATGTCCGCTCTTGTAAGGTGTAAGGATTATTGCCCACGTTGTCAAACAGGTAACACAGCAGTAACGATCCATGATGTGGTACAGAACAGAAAAGCCAGAGCACTTGTTCTGTTTTTTTTTTTTTTTTTTTTTTAATTGCTCTTCATGCAGTGATTTAGAGGGCAGATCTCAAATCCCAGTGCACAAGAGCGGCCATTTTGAAAAGAGCTTTGAAACAGATTTTAAAGTTATAAGTGTAAAAAGTCAGGATGTTAACAATGAAAAGAAAAATGACAGGTACGTTATTTAAACAGTTGCAGCAACACGTGGCGACGTATAACGCTATATTTTGCGGAATTCCCGCTACTTACACTTTAAGGGACATATTAAAATACATGTCATTTAATAGTAAAAGGAAAATATGAAGCAGGTGTAATCACAGGAAGCGTTATTTGGATCTCTTTTCACATTACTTAAGGAAGTGATGCGCCATCATACAGGATGTCGGAAATGGAGTCCAATGTTCTTTATAATGCCAAACACAGGCATTCAACAATACAAAGCTGCGGTCTCTATTTACAAAGCTTTAAACCATACATTAATGACGTGTTGATTAAATACATTAGGTTGGATATTCGTGAAATGTTTTCTAGACTGTTCATTTATGTAGTCTCCCGAAAACTAAATGTTATTTAAAGACGATTATAGCTTTAAATAAATTTGGATGCTTTCTAATTATCTGTTATGTGCAAGAATATGACGGTGAGTCCTCATGCTTGCTTTCTCACGGCTATTTTATATTTCCTATAGTGAAAATGAAGTTTGTTTGTGGGGGTCTGAACATCTGCAGTGAAATGCATGGCTCAAGAGCAAACCGTGTAGAAACGATACACACAAAGTTCAACTACAAAAAGGTCTGGGACCAGCAATATTATCATTGTCTTTATTGTAACGAATTAAAGCAATAGCTTTAAAACACAGGAATTCAACTTAGGCTGGGACCAAATCTAAACTTTGACAACCCGCTAATTGCACTTAACAAAACTGTATTTAATAATGTTTTCTTTTTATGAGTAGAAAATGTTAAAGCAGTAGATGATAGAATGATCAAGTTGTTCTCCAGTGTAAAGAGAAATTAGATATTTATTTATCATCCACTAGGGGGCATTGGATCCTCAAATACTGCATCTGATTTCAAAAGCCAGCCACCCCACTGCATGTGTCCCTGTATATAATGCGGAAGATCACCTACCACACCGCTGTATATATAAATGCCTATTTTCTGGTTGAAAGATCATCAATTACACAGGCTTTATATTCTGGTGGTTTTTTGGTAGACATTTTTATTTTTATACTTCAGTATGTATTTGTTGTGCACACACCTGTTCTCTAAACCCAACCCTTAATGTCCTCTTCAGGTGTCCTTCTTCCACAGTTACAGTGACTTTACCTTCCTTTCATGAATACCTTTGAATAACTCCACAGCAGAACCCTCTGCAGACCACACATTACCAGCATTGACACAATGCATTTGGAACAGAGGCAGTGGTGAAAAGGGCCAGCATGAGGATTCTCCCCCATGTTACAGGCATGTCAAGAAAACGTCCACTGGAGGATAGCAGTGTGTCACATTTAAAACAAAGACGGTAATTTTCATTCGATACAGACCTCATGGCTTTTAACGTTTTCTATATTCTTTCATAATTATCCTTGAGAAAATAATTGCGATATGCAGGCACTCCTGTAACCAAGGAATAGGGATAGCCTGGAGCTCAAATAGAAACACAAAAACACTAGGTCTTTGTGACCTTTACAAAACTTTTTCAGAGGCACAATTAGGTTCGTTATAATGTACTAACTAATGTAGAGAACTATAGATCTAGAAACCTATCTACAAATTGTAACTTTTAAGTATTTTACAGTATAGAGGCATCTGTATATTTTAATGTGCAGAATATAATAACTATTATTATTTATTTCTTAGCAGACACCCTTATCCAGGGCAACTTCCAGTTGTTACAAGATATCACATTATTTTTATATACAATTACCCATTTATACAGTTGGGTTTTTACTGGAGCAATTTAGGTAAAGTAGCTTGCTTAAGGGTACAGCAACAGTGTCCCCCACCTGGGATTGAACCCACAACCCTCCGGTCCAGAGTCCAGAGCCCTAACCACTACTCCACACTGCTGCCCACGCAGCATTTTACTGGAATGACATTGAAAGGGCTCCATCTGGTGGTTGTCATTGGTAATTTATACTTGTTATTAACCTTTACTGTAGGTGTGTTTCTGAATCATCATTGTGTTGTCACACCTGTTATTGGAATAACAGTGGATAGAGTGTGCAGCTTGTGTGTCTGGTTCATTACTTTTAGCGAATGAGCTCAGACAGGACTATCCAAAACACATTCTTCCAGTGACTGGCTTCATGATGTTAACTGATATGAATCATATAAATGAATGTGATGAGTTTTAAAAGATTAAAGGCATTTTTCCTGGCAGGGTAATGCAAAACTGCTTTCATTTAATTTGCCAGCTGAGGATTTTTCATTCCAGGTCTCTGGCTTTCAATTTCAAGCTAATAAATGTAAAAAAAATATTCAACAAAATTATCAGGCAATTGACATTTAGTTTCAAAGGTTCAGAATTTCACCCTGATTGTTATTCCGGTGGTGAACATCCTTACAATCCTGCTTCATTAACGCTGCTTCCTCTCTACACACACTCGTTTATCTGTGCTGTGTCGGAGGGCCGCCAGTAGTTATTTGCCACTCTATCAGTATATGAAGAAGTAGACTTGAACTTTGGTTGACTTGTTTGCTGAACTATGTGGTCTTAAAGACCACTGTTTGGGGATCCTGCTTATACTACCTCGTTTTTCCATTCAAGAGCCACTGTCCTTATTATATTAGTCTCTTTTAGTGTATGTGTGATTGTTCTTTGCATAGGCTAGTTTCAGTTAGATAAAATAGAAATTGGTATACCATTATAATACCAGTGTATAACCCTAGCAAAACCATTAGCAGACCACAGCATTATTGATTGCAGTGCAGTAGCATAGTGGTAACGTGTTAAAGCTCTTTTATGTCAAAATAGTGTTAAAATGGTGGTACCATGTCACTGGATTTACTATGGAGAGCATTTGGGCCCGAATCAAATTCAAATGTATGGCAGCAGCATAGTTCTGCTTTATAATGGCTATGGCGCAGTCATAGTTTTGATTTAATTGAGGCTTACAAGAAATGACAGTTTGTTTTGATTGACATTGGAAATGCAGCTGTTTCATAGCTAGATCAACACAGCACCCCCCACCTTCATCCTCTCCCCCCCACCTTCATCCTCTCCCCTCCTTGAGTTGACCTGCCCTTTTGTTCGTCTTTTTGCAATGAAAAGGTTTTTCTGGATGTACACAAAAGGGTTAAACGGTTAGAAAAACATCTATTTCAGGACATTCCGGACAAAAGCCCTTCTTCAGCAGAGTAGAAAGAAAAATAAACGCAGTGCAGTAAGCACTTTTTTTTCTTTCTACATAGATGAAGAAGAGCTTTTATGTACACCCAAAACAAATTTATTTTTTAAATTTCTTTACACTGCACTTATACCTCCTTTCAAATATATATATATATATATATATATATATATATATATATATATATATATATATATAAAGAACATACATACATACATACTGAATATATGGTTGTATTTGATCTACAAACCACAATGCCTAGGGGCAAGGCTATGTATGGTGTGCTGCTTTCAGTTTCAGTAAGTTTCTTACAAAAAGGTAGACAAGATAAGAGAGTTCCTGTTGACTACTCGGTACAAATTCAGAGAGTGAGTCAGCTCGAGCACCCAAGCCCACGTTCATTCAAGGGCTACTCAAAGGGCAAATTTCACCCACCGCTTTTAATTCATTACTATAACAAGTCTGTATGTACAAATAAAATACACGGTTATATTCTGCTTAATAGGTTCTGGCAATGAATGCAATGCTGCCAGTCACTGCTCATCAATGCACGGGCAGTCCTGAAGCCTTTCAATAGCCCTAGCAGCCCTGCGGTTTCTATTGTGAGAGCTGTATTATTATAGACACGCCCTTATTGCATCCCGTCAAAGGAACATAAAACATGTAAAAAGCACTGGCAACAGGAATGTGAGCTTTTCAAATACAGGATTCTCCTTTGAAGCCTTCCTAAGACTACACCCCTTCAAAATATACAGCATTCAGTGTCATTCAAGCTTTTTAAAATGGGATCCCCTTTCATTTTCTAGCCATACCGATGACCAACATGGGCTAACCAAGAATTATTGCGTTGTGAAATACTGAGGGAGCACTGTATAGGAAAAACAAGCAAACTATAATTGAAACTACTTACATCAAGTTTACTAAAAACTAAAATGCTGACTAAATAGCAGCAAAGACAGTGAACAGTGTGAGAGGAAAAGATCTCCGTGCTCATTAAATATTCTGCATTTTTAGAGATTACTCCATTTTATTGGTCTGTACATCCATTTTTAAAGTGCTCCCTCCCTTCATATACTCCTGTTAAAGGATGAAAACACAACTGTTTATTTTACAAAACTGGAACCTCTATAATGACTGAAGGTGTTTCTTCGTTTTTATATCAGGAACATGAACAAAGCTTATTTCAAAATCAGGTGTCCTGGGCTGTTACAACAAATATACAATTAAAGTATAATGTAATATATAAGCCCTTCATATAACCCCCTGTGGCTTGTAGGGATTCTTATCTATACCTTACCTCTTGAAGGCTTGATTGACTGTTTCCATAGTACATGGTACTGGTAATGGTTTACTGAATCAACTCACCTGTTTAGTTACAGTATATATATATATATATATATATATATATATATATATATATATATATATATATATATATATATACTGTAACTGGTAGAACTGTAGCAACAAACGTACTGAAACTAGCCCATTCCAGCTTCAGAAGGCTGTGGTAAGAATTGTTCCACTTTATGAAAATCTCTGGGAAATTTACAGCTTCCCCTCTCAAATGCCACATTGCAGCAGGCTTCATATTCCATGAGGTCTTGCAATTACTACATCGTTTACTGTGGATTCTTTGATGTTTCTTTTTAAATCAAATATTCAACGTGAAGATCAAAGCAGGGTATCACAGAAACATTTTAATGTAATTACAAAAAAAGTCTTCCTTTGAAATGTTAAAAAAAGGTCAGGCTGTGAGTTTCTCAAACTAGTGTTTAAATTCTTGAGGAAGACCAGGTCTCTGGTCTGGGGCCCTTCCTTCCAGTGCAGCTTTTGAAGAACATGGATGTGAGGAAGGAACAGCTGGGCAGGCAAGAACTATCCAGCGTGTGCTGAAGTTGTGTGCCTGACAGGTTTCCAAGCTCCTCAGTACTGCTTAACTTCCTGAAGTTCTGGCTCATCTCTCACGACCAGAACTCAGTGTTTGGTAGAGATGCAACAATGTATTGATTTATCGATTATTGATCGCCATAGGTTTTATTTCACAAGCCTCAATTAAGCATTAATTGATTAATAACCATGGTGCCCTACAGTCTACAGTTTTTTTTAGTTCTTTTGAATAATACAGCATATATATAGCATTAATAATCTGATCTACAATCAATTAATTGATTACTCACACTTGTTTACTAGTGATATGAAATTGTATTGAAAGACAAGTAATCACTTCTAGTGACATTTCTTTTGAGCTGTACTGCTCGTTTGCGTTTCCTTCAGCTACATGCCAAGTCTAAAAGAAAGAGATTCAAAATACATCGAGTGTATATATTACTGTAAATTACTAGTTGCACTACAACCTAGCATACAGATCTGTTTCTGCTATACTGTAAGTTTTCAACTTTCAGACTAACAAAGGCAAGTCACTGAGTGCTATTTTATTTATGTTAGCTGAAGGCAAAGTGCAATATAGATGTTCATTTTCTAATACCGTTTAAAAGAGCATTATAAATATGTCCCTTTTTTTAATGAAAATAAAAACACAACTCGGAACTGCACCTTTTTCACTGATTTTGTTACACTTTTTTCAAATTAATATGATTCAGAATGTATATATTAACCAAACTAATGACGTATTTGCTACAGCAGAGTTAAAAAAAGAAGAAAAGAAACCATTTCTTCACATTGTTACTATACTTCTTTTGACCAGAATTATGTGAAAATGTTAATGGAATTAAAAATGAATTACCCCCCCCCCCCCGTCCCCCTGCCCCAATCGATTCCTTTACATTTGATTATAATTGTGTGCCCATCAATTTCAACATCAAGACCACAGACCAACTGCATTTCTTTTGAGACAATCATATTTTTTTACCTTTTCAAAACCACTCTTTCTCTTCCTCTTTTTTTTGTACATGAATCGCATCCTGCTTTTATCATCCAACAATCACATCCCTTTAACCCTGCTGCTTATTTCCCTCAAGTGCTCATCTGATAAAGTAAAGATGTCCACAGATTCAGTTCACAGTCTGCATGCTCTTGGGGTTTCTTGGCAGCTCCCTGGGATCTCCTCACTTTGCTTTCTGAGCAGGAGAAATGCACACAGGGTCTGTTTGTACCCCAACATCCGACATCCTTTTAGAACCCTGTTTGTAAAAAGAAAAATCATAATAATAATGATACTGTGAATCACAAGTGCGCAACTCATATTTATATAGATATTTCTATACACACATTCTTATTATTTAATCTGTGTCCCAAAATGACCCCAATACGTGTGGCTGTTTCCTGGATAGTTTAATCAGCCTTCCTGAACTGCGTGCAGGTATATTATTTGTATTGCTGTACCTGAGTTGTCTGCTGCCCTCTACTGGTTTACTAAGTTATTGCTACTACAAAAAATACAGTGAGATCTTTCTTCTCTTCTTATGATCTAAATGAGTGATTCCCAACTCCCAACTGGCCCTTGAAATTAATTCCAGTCCAGATATATATTCTAAATAAGCACTAAATTAGACAGATAGGTGGTTGATGCAACCCAGGCTGAATCAGCAGTACTGTAAAATGCAATAAAACATCCAGCGTTTAGGTTGATCAAATCCTTGCTCTACAAAAAAAAAAAAAAAAAAAAAAACATGAACATTGTCGAATAACTCTTGTGCACATACCAAGCCTTTGAAGAAGCCTCCAATGGAAGGTCTCTTCTCCAGCCTCCTGGGGGTGTCCTTGGTGCTCTCCTCCCCGTTCTGGGACGCCTCTGAGACGGACTTGCTGTCCTGGGACGCCTCCAGGGCTTTGGGCTTCTGCAGGCTCTCCTGCTTCCCACTCTTCTTCTTGCTAACCTCGGGCGAGGGGGCTTTCTCCTTTGCTTCTGGGGCTGCGCTCGGCTTCTCCTGCGCCGTGGCTTTGCTTTTGGAGTCCAGTCTCTTAAGAGGTGAAGAATACAGGCAGCACTTTACATGAAGTGTCTCTAATTACTGTGTATTTGCATAGTAGTTACATAGTAAATACAAAATCACAATGTTACTGTACATAGTTGCAATCTACTTAACATGTAAATCTTTTTGCACAATATATGTAAGTACACAATTGTATCAGAAAAGGGTTAGGGGTTTCGAGTTAGGGTTAGGGACAGGGTTAAGGTTAGGATTAGGGTTATATCATGAAAAAGAAAATACACATTAAGTACATTGTAAATATGTATAATAACATTGTAATCATGTGTAAGTAGACATGTATCTACTAAGTAACTACTATTTAAATACAGAGTAATTACACACTCAATGTAAGGTGATACCAGAATACAACAGGATTTGTAAATCCAGTAAACTCCCTTGATTATAAAAGTCATCTCTACATTAAGACAGCCATCTGTCAGTCCCTTTCAGTTCCCTCACAATTAGGACTTTGCCGCATGTATACCTGGGTATGGTTCTATGGTTAAATATGCAAAATCACTTCATATCTGTTGACAGTGCCATGTAAAATGTTCTAGTCAGAGTTAACTACCATGAGAGTTAACTATATTGCTCACTAAATTAGAGTAAGAAAAAAAAAATAAAGATGGCTAGATGCGTCTGTCTTCCTTGCAACCTTTAGGTAACATTTAGGTGAAAGTTACTAAGCAAACAAAATCATTTGCCTCCTCTTGACTGCTGGATGAAAGAGAAGGATGGGGCGCTTAATACAAGCAGGGGGGCTATTTTTAGAAATGCTAAACTAAACAAAAATTCAATTGGCTAGAAATCTTTTTCAGTGTTTCCCGCAAATGTATACAAGGGATAAAAAAGCTTCAAAAGTGAGAACATGGTGAAATGTTCCTACTCTGTGTGCTATGTTTGAAACAGCAAACTTCTGTTAAACCTGCCCCTTTTCAATCTGGAAGGGGGTTTGATCAATCTCCTTTTCCAGGAATGCATTGCTATTGCCTGGATTTCTGTGATTTATTTTTGTATAGAATGGGAATTTGGTTTAATATATCATGTTCAGCAAACAGTTTCTTAGAAGGATAACACGTTTCCACTTCACAAAAGCAGCTAACAAGTGCTGAAAGAGTGTTGAAAGAATTACTTCACCTGAATTTCCATAAATTCAAAAGATAAATCATATGATAAAACTCCCAGGAGCTGGTAAAAACAAAGCCATTCATATCCACCGCACACAGAAAATGATTAACTTACAGTTCTATCTTTCTACTTTTTTTGACACAATCTGTGTTAAATTGCTTCACTAGCGTTCAGATTTTTAAGAAATCATTTTCTAGTAATGTTTTGAAGTGAATAACTATGACTGTGGGTTTCCTAAAACAGTTCACTTTACTTACAAACCACCACCAACACTGAGACACAAAAATCATACACTTACTGTCTGGTCTGAATCTTTTCCATTTACTTCCAAAGCAACCTTTTCCTCCTCTCTGACCGACTAAAATCACAAATATTTATTTTAAGGTATCTCCTTTTCTGTAGAAGTGTATCACATTTAATTAAATAAACACATTGGGATCCATTTTAATGATCTAAACTGTTTCAGATATAAATATCGGTACCGATAACTACACCAGCTTGCAATTTTCACCAGGCATGGCTTATTATTCAATAAAATAAAAATGGACTCAGGTCTATAAGAAATGTGCCACTGTTTAAATTATTGAAATAGATCCCAAAACAAATAAACAAAAAGGATACAGTAAAATATGCAGCGTTGTTGTGGAAATGGCTGTAAAGGCCATTCACATGGGCTTCTTTTTATAATGCATGAGCTATATTGCAACAATATTGAGTTTTATTCATTTATTCACGAAAAACTATAGAAATCAGCTAAATTCAAGGGTATGTGACATTGTAGTCGTTTTTAACTCCTGTCATATACAGATTTGCACAGAGGCAATCAAATTCAATGCTTTCGATTTGAGCAATTCATTTTCAACAGGAGAATTTACCTGAAAACAGCTGCAGAAAACATAAAACTCAATACTGGAACCATAACACCCCTGTTATATAAAATACTTTATTAATACTTCATAGCTGCTTAATATATTATGTCAAGTGTGTAATTAAGGGTTAAATAGCAAGCTGTAAACTGCAGTAACAAATGCATTTCATGTACTTGTTTGTGGGGGTAGCATTTATACTGTGGGGTATAAAAGCCCAAACTAAAAGCACTCACAGTCTAACCGCAGTTGTTTTAATGAACCCAAACCCTTACTTAGTATGTACGGTAAGTTACAAAAAGACAATTCATGCACACATGAGGGACATTGTGACTGTGGTTTCCTCTTTATGTAAACAGGAATCAGTTTCCTTACCAGTGGTTTAAAGAAAGACATGAAGGTTGATTTGGCAGGTTTGCTCTCATCTCCTTCCTTGGCTGCTGTAGTTGAGTTTTCTGCTGTTTTAGTATTTGAAGTGACAGTGGTGGTTGCTGGAGCGTCAACTTCAACCTTAGTAATTTAAAATAAAAAAGGGTACAAACTGAACTGAAAAGACATTGGGGTCTACAGTGGTAATATCTTAATCGGAAGGAACATTTGGGGAAATGATCAATTCAAGCAATGAAAGAGCAAATGGGGAACTACTGTAAGCAAACCAGAGCGAGGGTTTGGACAAAACACAATAGCGTTTTCACATACCTTTGCTTCTGCAGTCTGTGACTCTGCTACTGTCTGTAGGAAAGGTAATTCAGGGATGCATTTTCAATGTTAGTGACACAAACAAACACATGGAAAACACTGCACGACAAACCCAGTAATCCAAGCGCCATCAATGTAGTTACTTTTTAGAAATGCAAATTTAGAAATTAAACTGAGCATATATATATATATATATATATATATATATATGACTTTAAAAGGCCATAAATGCAATGAATTTAAAATGGTAAGAGGAACACATAGCCACAAATGCTAAAATGAGACTTTTTAGAAGTTGTTAGTTGTTAAGGATGCCTAATTAAACACAAAGTGGTCTAACATTTTCAAACATGAGTGCCTATTGTTTCACTAACTACTGACCGAAAAACTGAAATTCTTGCACCCAGAGGTTTTCATGCAGGCAGGTATATCAAGGATCTCTCTCTCTCTCTCTCTCTCTCTCTCTCTCTCTCTCTCTCTCTCTCTCTCTCTCTCTCTCTCAAGATTCCTTTGTGTATGTTAAATGCTTTGTTGTTATTAGCATAAGCTTGTTTTTCTATCTTCATTTCCACTTTCACAACATGTTCCTGCCACTTCCTGTGTCACACAGAATAGAACCCCAGCCTTATACTTCTGAGCTGCACAAAGGAATCTGTGGGTCAAGTGGGGTCCTATTACCTGTAACACAGGAAATGATTTGGGAAAATAAGTGGGCTTCATCTAACAAGATGTAATACTTTAGCAATAAAGCATTCACTGTTGTACCTTTCTGTAATAACATGTAGCAATTTCAACACACTTTTAATGCAGTTTCTACTCAGATTGCTTGAGATGATTTAGGTCTGGTCTTTGCCATTATGTTATGGACGTGTGTCAAAAAATTAAGACATGACTCAATATACAATATATGATATTTAAATGTGTGCAAAAGAAGGTAATGTTGTATTTGACTTAATATACAGTGACATGTCTCCTATATATTTGCCTCACTGATATTCCTAACATTGCTTAGTTACCCTTCGTTGAATGCTTTTTAAACAGACCTTTTGTTTGAAGAGTTTACTGAAGGGGCTGGCCGTGGCTTCTTTAGCTGGTTTCTGCTGTGTCTGAGCCTCCTGTCCTTCCTGCTGCCCCTCGGCCTGGCCACTCTTCTGGGACTTGGCTGCTGACTCTGTCCCTTTACTCTCCTCTTTGGCAGACTGCGATGGGACTGCTTTCACAGCTTTTACATCTGAGGCTGCTTCTGCTTCCTGCTCTCCCTGCTTGTAAACAAGGATATTAGAAGTCATGCATTTCCACCCCTTACTAAAAAAAACATTGAGATACCACTGTTCTGAACAGTGCTTTTCACACTTGGCCTGTTGGCACCCAATACATTGCACATGGTCAAAATGTACAGTCATTATTTAGATAGTTAGTTTATGAATATGTCAATAGTGTTAGTGTAAGCTAGTTGTTAATACAATAATAAATACATTCCAGGGACAGGTTAAGGTGTCTTGTGTTACACAATTGTGATTTAGTGGTTTATTTTGTTGCTGTTTAGCAGGGATAGAGTCAAAATCTCTCCATGTAAATTGGTCCCTGGCTACCTCCGTTCCAGCCATGTGAGAGTGTGGAATGGAGTTAAGTGGTACCTAAAATTGGTTGGCCAATTACTTAATCAATTTAGTAAACTATACAGGTGTGTATAAAAGGCTACAGAACCCCGATTTAAGGATGATAGGGTGTAGGTAAATGTGCCTCGCTGTACTAGCAAAAGCTATGTCTTTGCCATCAGTATTTGCTTATTTTTGGTGTTTACAACTAATCAAAGTGCACACAAGTGCTTACATATATTCTTATTTCCCGTGACTCCTGATTTTTATCAGCCTGGCCTTCGTTCATTGTCCATCCTGTCACAGTGCCCCTTAAAATAAAGTTTGACCTAACATGCACTCTTATATGTTAGTAATTTATACACACGGTTCTGCTTCCTTTAGGAGGGTCTGTCATAATATTGTTGTGTTTTCTTTTTATTGTACAGGTGCACTCCACTTATAACAGACTCCAAGGGACAATGGAAATCAGTACTTTATCAACAAAGTACGTAGTTGTATGTATTGTTAATTATTCTCGCGCCCACCACGTACACGTTTCATGCTTTACAGATAGCGCGGGTAGTTAACAGCTTTCAAAGCAATTACAGTTGATGTTAGTGAACTACTTTTCGTGCTAAAATGGGTAGAAAAAGAAAAACGGTATAAACTGGAAATTCCATGTGGAGATGGCAGTGCCTTCTCCAGACAACGGCGGCATCACTTATTCTGAAAAACCACCGCACCAACTTTCCAAATTTGAGCCGTGCTGCTTCTCTCATCCTCAGTGTCTCGCCTGGCTCAGTTGATGCGGAGAGAATATTTTTTTTAATTCGGCTACATCCAAGACTTCAGGAGAACGAGCCTTGGACACACCCACGCTACGCAGGACTTGTGGAATGCACACTGAAGCCCGTTGTATCAAGCGTCTGGCAGGGCTTCATAAGGCTGGTAAATGTATGTTATGATGGACGTGTGTAATGGGTGTAGATTTTGTATAATAATATGGCCCAATTATTTAATGAAAATGTTTACAGGCTAAATGGTTTTAAGTCACCAACAGTAAACTGTTTATTTAAAAGAGAAGTTTGAATTCGGTTTGTTACCACAACATTAAACGGCTTTTATTTTGAATAAAATTATTATTATTAAAACCCATGTTGTTTGGCAGGGACATGCCTCCTCAATACATTGTAAATGGAACTCCGTTCTAACAGGATCTGTTATAAGTGAAGTGCACCTGTAGCATTATTGTGACTTCATGTTTTTTAATAATATCCAAAAAACATTGACTTACATTCGCTTTCGTATCAACCGCCTGTGACCCCTCCTTCATTGACTTTAAAAGTAAATAAATGCAGCATGTAATAGTATGTAGGCAATATTAATCATAAGCATCATGAAATTAAACATCAATTCATTAGTGTTTTTATATACTGGAAATATTGTCAAATGATAAAAGTGTAACAAGATCATTATATACCGTACCTAACAAATACAATGTTGGCCAAAAGTATCATTTGAATAGATAGAAGATGCTTATTCAGGGAAACCAACATACATAAGAGAAGAGTAAAGTATCCACTGTCACTCAGTGTATATTCAAGTACAATTTAAACAGTGTTGTTTTTTTTTTTTAAACCAATATAATCCTTATAAAAGCTTCCTTTAGTCAAACATATTGCAAAGTGTAATAAAGCATGATAAAAGCAGAGAGGTATGCTAAACCATAAAAATGAAAACAAAAAACAAAACACAATGGCAACCCATGTTAAATATGATAAAAAACATAATATAACTATGGCAAAAGCATGAGGAAAACTGAATAAAATACTTAATATAGTAGATTTAACATAGTAAACTTTTATATGACAAACACTATATTGGTTTGCCAATAGAGAAAAAATGTAGATACCTTTTGCCTGAAAAGCTTGCTGAATGGACTGGGTGAGGACTCCTTGTCTGTCTTCTGTTTCCCTGGAGGCTCCTGCTCTTTTGCAGGCTGCGTTTCTGGTTTCGCTGGAAGCTGCTGAGCGACAGGCAGGCTGGCTTGGCCCTTTTCCACTTTTGATGGTTTCTGCTCTTTCTCGGCCATCGCTTCTTTAGAGTCTAGCCCTTTTTTCTGTGGACAGAGGAATAAGAAATGATCAGGCTGTAAGTCTTGTTGCTGTCATTGAATACTGTGATTATCCAGTATTTATAATAATGTTGCCAAGTCGTGTAACTTGGCTAATACTTAAGCAACTGAGCATGCTGACAGATATGAGAAAGTAAATATAACAGTGTAGCTTCAGCAAACTGTTTTTTTAAGAGGCGTTATTGACTGAGTTCATCTTAAATAAACTTTGTTTCTTTGATTACAAGATGTTAAATAAAACATCTAAATTATGTTTTTTTTTAATTAAGTCTCAATCCTAAAATTCGAGGTGAAGCTTTTGGCCGTCACTGTATATTACAGTTATTAACAATAATGACACACTATAATACCACAGTGGTTTGTTAAAATGCTATCTGATGAAGGTGGGAATTAATGATAAGAAAGTGTTAATCAACATAACTCCTCATCATCAATAAGAATTTTTGATGACTGATGAATGACCCATTGGATAGATTGTTTTTTTTTGGTCAGAGCAATAGCTTGTTTTATGCCTGTCAGAGATCTTTGGTATCTATAGTAGAATAACCCAGCTGGTTAATGGCCATGGCGTGCACTTTGTGTAAGAACTGTCCAGTGAGTTCAGAGACATCTCTACTGATTGAATAATACATGCATTTTTTATTTGTCTAGGACAAGCCCAGCTGCAGTGGGAGGGTGGAGGGGGTTGGCTAATTGACAATGTGACATAAAGGTATGCTAATGTAGAGGTTCATCAGCGTGGAAAAGTCCTTACCTGATCTATCTGGAGATGCACTATTAGGGTTTATAACAAAAGCACCACACACTGCTAATAGCATGAGCCAGTTTCACCATGTCTTATAGAAATGCTGCCTTTTAACAAAACCATTCCTCATAAATAAATATTTTATAATTAGTGTAACGATTGCAGCTTATTTTTTACAGTTGACGTGGGGCCCCTGTACGATAAAAAAGACCTTGCATGCATCGAATTCCAGCAGCATATACAAGGACCAGCACACTGATGGAGGCTCTGGCCAAAACATTTGTCTACTTGACTTTCTTTTGCCTTTGTGGTTGAGTGGTTTGGTGGTCCAGTGGTTAGAGAAAGGGGCTTGTTACCAGGAGGTTCCCGGTTCAATCCCAGCTCAGCCACTGACTCCCTGTGTGTGCCCCTGAACAAAACACTTAACCTCCTTGTGCACCATCCTTCGGAGCGAGGTCCTATTGTAAGTGACTCTGCAGCAGCAGTTGTGATGCATAGATCACCCCCTAGTCTGTGTAAGTCCCTTTGGATAAAGTGTCTTCTAAATGACTAATTAATAATAATAAGTGTTTCAAAGTTATGCATGCATATCAAAGTAGATTAAAGATGCTGTGGCTTACCTTTTCTTTTGGAGAATCTTGAGATTCAGAATCAGATTTGGATGATTTACTTGGAGAAACCTAAATCAGGAAAGCAGAAGTGTCCATTTTATAACAGTATGAGCATTATGCTTTGTCTTTGTATTTTACTATGGATGTCATTGTATAACATTTCACGTATACGTCTTTCTATATGTATGGCACATTAACTTTTGCCAACATTTTCTAAAATTAAAAACTATCCAACTAAGTGAAACTTTAGATCAACACACGATTTAAAAATATATCAGATTTTAAAGGTTTTTATTCAGCAATATTTATGCGTACAATAGATTAAGTAAAATGTATGTATAAAGCTCTATAGCGCAACATCTAAATTATAATAACATTTACAAATGTACCCCTGAACTTATTTCTGACCACATTTGGTGTGGGGTTAAAAAAAGGATCATGGGGTTTTGGACCTGACAACCCCACTAACAAACCATCCTGCTTTGAAGATAATATAGATGTGCAAAACTTACAAGGGTTTTAAAAAAGTTCATGACTGGATTGTCTTCTGCGGCAGTCTCGTCTCCTGAACTGTCCTGGTCACTGTCTGAATCCTCGGTGGAGTCCCTGGTTCTGTCGGTAGCCTCGCTCTGGGAATTCTGAAGCCTTACAGAAATGCTGCTGCCTTCTCCAGGTTCCTGTAAAGCACAAATAATAAGTGCTGGAACTGTATAAGGACTACAAAGCTGATTGCTATCTCCATTTGTTAATCATGGCATTGAATTCTGAGCACAAGTATTCCATCCATTCTACAACCCACACAGGGCAGCAACAATCGGCCCTTTATAAATATATGGGTTGCCTTCTTTCAATTGGTATTCAGTAATGTTCATTGCAGGCTTTCAACGCGTGCCTGTATGCTTTACGAAGTGGCAGATTCGAACAAAATCGTGTTTTTAAAATGTATTAGAGTGTTAAATTGCTTTCTTCTTTTTGTATTTATATTTATGAAATATTAAGGTTTATTTATTGTGCTTAACACTTCAGGACAGGGTTTGAAATCTGCTATGCAGTTGCAAACTAATATGCAAGAAATGTATGGTATGCCTGCAATTTGGAAAGTTATGCTGTGATTCTCATTAAAGAGTTAAATCAATGGCAGGAAAAAAACTGGTGAACATTTTCTCAACAGTCACTGTACTGTTGTAGGATTTTCACCTCATAAACATATTTAGAACAAGAAGCATAAGGAATTTAATTTGGTTTCATTATCACAAAAGGCGTAGCAAACAAAATAAATAAAGGGTACATATAAATCTAAGTATCTATAACTATAAAACACTGAATTGTGATACATTTAGAAATACTAAAAGGAAATGAATAAATTCAATGACAAACTTTTTGACTAGAAGTCTTTATTTTGTGTGTGTTGAGTTTCTTTTAGTATTTCTAAATATACATAGGAATCGAGGAAGTTATCATAAATACTGGTTCCTCTAAACTAAAACACATAGTGTATTGAAATATGCTATATTAAATTATGTGTAGTTCTGCCAAAAACGCATATGAAGTGCATATGACATTAGCAAGCTCAAAGACAGCAGTCAAATTATTGTAATGGTATAAAACCAGCAAGAAACCACTCAGAAAAAAAAAATTCTTAGTTTAACTAGATTTCTTAGTTTATAATACGGTATTCTTGAAGAGAAGTCAAAGGTAATTTGCATAATATGAACAACCTTGCGGTCAAGATTAAATATTAATAGTTATTAAATTGCACTGTCTAGGCAATATTCAAATGAATGACGATATAGTGCAGGTTTAATTATACTGAATTACTGAAAAATGTTTGACTTCATTTGTTAATGTAGATATATCTACTGAGTTCTCCAACACGTTTCACATTTAATGTGTAACTCCTGTTACAAGCAAGTTTTCCCAGAAATCTAAGACACTAGCTGAGGCTAATGTTTTGATTCTAAAGCAAAGGGAGCACAAAAAACACTTTGGTTTCAGGAGATTAGGGGACCTAGTTTGAGATTGCTGTATCAAACCCCAAGTCTCCCCTGGTGTGCCATTCAGTGGCCTGAAACCTCGTCTCCTGAAACCAAGTTCCAACAAACAAAGTGGCTCAGTGTTCCCTCAGCTTATGCTCAGCTCCCTATTGTGTTGGACGAGTTTACGTGTTTTTTTGTCTCTCAGAAGATGGATATATGGAAAATAAACACAATTTGAGTAGCATAAATTGCTTATCCACATGGGAACAGACCCAGAACAGGGCCCATTTAAGGAATGGTGGCTGATGAAAGGTTAATGTTGTCAGTAAACTGACTAATAATCTTTTTATAAACATGCTTATTTTTATTAAAGAGACACTGTCTGTGCGCCCAGTAAAATAACTGTTAATCTCCTCTTTGTCTGCCAGCCTTGGCTATCTCTGTATCACAGACTTTGTGTTTCAACAAGCACATTATTATTGTGGATTTCAAACACACACACACACACACACACACACACACACACACACACACACACACACACACACATTCACTTTCTCTGCCAGCAACTCCATCTCTGATCTTAGTGTTTAAATAAAGCATGAAATACTGCTATTCCATGCTATATTATTTGGCATTAATTGTTTTAAACCATGTTCACAATGCTTCATGATCATTTGGTGTGCTTTCTCAATACCACTGACACCATTAAGCGAGCAGTAAACAAAGGGGCTTGTTTCTGGATATCTCTGTTAATGAGTGTCAGGTTCAGCTGAGTGTTTTGGCTTTTTATTGCCAATGCAAGATGGACTATTCTTCCCACAGCTTGTAGTAAAGAGCTCCAGGCACCACATATTAACAAAGACCATGTAATACTGTAACTGCACTCAGTTGTTTGTAGGCCACAGGCATGATTATCACATGGCGATTAGAATAATCATTACAGCAGCTCTTAAACTCAGAACCCAGATATACCGCCAGCCTCTTCCCACTGTATATTTATTGCATATAGAGAAAGGGATTAGCAAATCATACACAGCGCGGTTAATGTGGCGTTGAAGGGTGGTATCATTTTGAGGTTCTATTTCCAGATCAAGAATAATAATATGTAGAAGGTGTGTGAATAATGTTCCTCTGTTGTACTCTGGGGGAAAGACTCTGGCTGTAGATAATACTGGTACTAAACATACTGTTGGTTCATTTTCTACTTTTTAAATCCATCATTTATTTAAACTTTCTGCAAGTTAAATGTTGCGTGTAGGGTGTCCCTGTAGGCTTCTGCTCAAACTGTGCAAAACGATGAGTCTTATAATAACGACTCCCTTCACACGATCTTTTAATTACTGTAGTATAAATCTAACTATTAAAATAAAAAAACAGTGTTGCTGTTTTTATAACTTTAGAATTATATTGTATTTCCTGTGCAGAGGATGACATCTACAGATAGGACAGGGTCTCCCACTCCGAGACACAAAAAAACCCACAACCGCCAGCCACTGCCTGCCCAGGACCAAGCGTCAACGCATAGCTAATTATTACTTCAATGTTTTAGCAAAATGTATTTGTATGTTATTTTATCATTTTTGGTGTGGTCGAGGATGCACGGTAGTGACGCAGTGAAGCTGCAGATTGATTGATAGGTGCTGATGATTGGGACCCGCTGTTTCATATAGGTTCAATTGGCCAGCTATACATACTGCTGTGCTTAACTGTCCCAAGTGGAGAAAAAAACAGCACATTAAATCTTTTCATCGGCCACTGGCAAGCAGTGGCGACGCATAGGGGGGGCACGCCTGGTCACGTGCCCCCCCAGATTTCTGCCAGGCAGTGGCTTAGCCACTGTGTTAGGATCGTTCACACTGAAACATGTGTAAGAAATTGCAATATTGTTATATTTTTCGCTTCCCATTATAGCGAGGCGGACGTGGCATGGGCGGCGCTGATTTTTCTTTTCGCTCACGGAAAGAACTTTTTATTTACTGCGTTGCTATCAACCAATGAGAATACATAAGCAAGCTGTATTTGCTCAACCCCAAACACAGATGCATGAAACATATAGGCTATTATTACTGTATATGCTATGTAGCCTAGCTACTACACACATAGATGTGGTAGAGGACATCTACTATGTAATGAGTAGCCTATGTATTTACATAGAATGCACTCGCCTCATGACATATCTTATTGCCAGCTGACCTCTCCAGCGGCCAGCCTACTAATAAGATTATCATTTTTCACGGATTGTGCAGCCAGCTTCATCAAGGGGCGGTAACCAAGTCCATCCAGGTCTTGGAGATGGACTGGTAAATGTACAACCTGTTATTAATTGAATAACTAAAGAAATAAATCAGAATGAAAACAGTTCTGGACGCTGCTGAGAGAAAACCGGCAAAACTGTTTCAATTCCTGAGTTCGGTTACCTACTTGTTTTCATTCTGATTATTTGTTTAGGCTACAGCGTGTCCGTCAGCTCAACTAACTAGCGAATGTCAGTGCAGTGTGATACCAAAAAAAATGAGTGGTTGGATTTGCTGTCAATCAACCCAAGTTTTTTGTTGGATCAGCTGTTTGTACATTTTTTTTTTTGTTTTTAAAGGCGCTGTAGTTATACAATGTAGTTAATGCAACTGTGTGCACAAGTCCCTCCTCCCCCGAACCTCCAGAAGATTAGGTACCATCGGCAGTCCTGCGTCAGTCAAAGAGTAATTACATTAGTCAGGATTGGTGAAATTAAATAAAATGGTTTGCTTTGCTTTGAACACCAAATGTGAAATCAACAACCATAAGTACGAATGAAATTATATATAGTTATTTATTATCATAATGTGAAATTGAAATCTGATGCGCATGTTAAAAGTTCAAGTCCTTTGCTTCGTATTTCCTTTTTTGTTTTTAAACGGAAGTGTTCTGAACTGAATCTCTCTTTTTAACTATTTTGCACAACAGTGTATTTGGTTATTGGATCTTCTGTTAAAAAAAATGTTATTTATTTTTCGAAAATAAAACGTCAATGCACTAATAAGAAATCAGGTTGCCAATTTCACCACTGTGACTATTCACCTTAAAAAAGTTACCATTGCCACCCTCTCCCGAAAAAAAATCCTGGCTACGCCACTGTTGCCAGGGTTTATTATTTAAAAATGCGCAGTTTATTTCAAACTTTCAAAACATAATAACATAACAAAGAGTGTCTAAGACCCTTCACCGTTATATTTGTTCTCGTGTGAGACTTTCACTTTTTCAGTCAGCGAAAATATGTGCTAAAAGGAGTGAATTTGAGCCCTGTTAAAATGGCAAAAAGACAGCTACGTTTGGAGTTTTTCTACAACAAAAAAGCTAAACCTCCAACGCCAGAGACATCAACAGAAACCAAACCTGACTCTTCTGTAATTCAGAATGTTACGAACAGCACAAGAGTGTGACGATCCTTCCATTTCAAACGCTCAGGTTAGTGCAGGTGTAGCTGTCTGTCGATAAGAGACTCTTGCCTGTAAAGTGTTGTTTGCAGCTCTTGATTGTGACAATCTGGCGTAGAACTGTTTGTGATGAAATATCTGGTAATGTTAGAAAGCTAGCTTAATGTTTACATTAAAATGGTTAAAATCGGGCATCGGGTTTGAGCACGTTTTTTTTGGGGGGGGGGCTGTGCCCCACCAGTTTTGCAAGCCATGAGTCGCCAATGCTGGCAAGGCAGTACAAAACCCAGCCAGGCTAGTTAAAAACTAACACAGGATGAGATGTACTGGTCTGAAATGCTGGCAAACCTGTAATGGTGAGTGAATTCTTTTAAGTAATGTGTAACAGGATCTCAACAGGAACCATGTTGACCTTATTACTCTAGATACACATCTTAGCATATGAATCATATTGACCTTGATTACTCTAAAGACACACATCTTAACATATGAATCATATTGACCTTGATTACTCTAAAGACACACTAACATATGCTGTTCATGGTTTTTTTTATATTTTGTAATCTATTTACAAAGTAGTAAAACAAGTTCCCCACCTATATTAACTCCAAGCTATACAACATGTATATTGCGCTAGTGCGATTGGGTTGTAGTTATACTGTTATTTTTATAACTAAAAGCTTACTGTATATTAACTAACCGTAGCCCTATAGTTGTCAACAATTAGTATGCTGAAAACGGTTAATATGTTATACACAGTTCCCCTTTAAGCCTGACCACATAAGATTGTATGACAGTTATTGAGTGCAGTTTGCATACTCACAGCCCTCTGCGCATTGTTCAGTTGTACTTGAACCACTTCATTTGCCGTCGCAGTAGCAGCTGGCCCTTTGCTGTCCTCAGTGCTCAACTCCGGTTGGGTTTCATCCACAGGTTTGCTGCTTTCCTTCTCCTTGTCTGACGTTTTAAACAGTTTGTCAAAGAAGCCAATCTCTTTAGGCTTTGGAGCTTCTTTAGATTCTTTCAAGGACACGTCAGGAAGCAAGGATTGGCTCGGAGGACGCTTTTCTGCCTTGACTGACTCTCGCTCCGGGACGGGCAGTTGAGGATGCACAGTCTTCTCTGCTGTGAACTGGTTTGCAGGAGGGTTTTCTGGGCCACTGGAAGGCTTGGCCGGCTCTGATGATGATGATGAATCAGTGGCAGTGGGGGCTTCAGAACGGACTGGTACTGGTGTGGAGAATGACAGTGAGAAAAGAGACTTGGCAGCTGGCATGGTCTTCTTGGCGTTCTTCCCTGCATTGTTCCAATCCTGCCCAGAACTGGAACTCATCTCCATTGTCTTCTGTGATGAGGAGAGCTCTGTGTTCTGTTTGACATCTGCTTTACAGTCAGCTGCAATAGAAAGGGTGTTCATTAGTTAGCAGAACATATTAAAGCACTGTTGTTTGGCTCCCTCTTTGTACTTTAATTTCTTTCATTTCTGTTGGACTTATAAATACAATAGCGTTCTGTAATACATCAGTAATGCTTATTAACTGATCTATCTAATAGGTGCTCTGAGGGATTTAGGATTGTATGTTATAGACAGCAGTGTGCAAATGTATTAGAACTCCTCAAAATTCGACTTGTATATCCTTTATAGCTACCTGCATGATAACCTTTGGGTGTGAGAATTTCAATTGTCTGTCAGCAATCACTAATACAGAAACAATGTGAAAATATTAGACCACTTTGTACTTTAATTAGGCATCTTAAACAACTTCTAAAAAGTCTCATTATTTAACATTTGTGGCTATGTGTTCGTTTTCTCGTACTGTTTTAAATTAATGCCTTTTGACACCCACACATTCTAATAATAGTTTATTATAGCAAACATGTATTTTCATTTTAAAACATAATATATACGGTTTTATATGTAAAACAATATGTGTCCTTGCTTTGGGGTAATGCTGCACTTCCTTGGTCATTTCACCTGGAAAATCAAGTTGCAGCCAATAACATGCTTTGACCAAGACTGAGGTGAAATGATCTAGGAATTGAAACAGTAAAATACATGAGCGTAAGGCAAAGCAAACCTTTGTCCTAGTGTAGTACCCAATGTGCTTTAAAATGAAAAGACATGCTTGCTGTAACATGTGTTTCTTTCAAAACTGCACATTTGTGATCTAAATAGTGAAGAGAAAGAGCATGTCCGGTAAGATTTATGGACTTATTGTGTTAGCTACTTTAACATTGCTAAAATTGAACTGGCCTCGAGAGGGGAAAGGCATTGAATCTAAAGTAGGCACAGTGAACGTGGTGTCACTCAGGGGAGGTTTGAGGCTTTTAGTGGGGCTGTGGATCTGAAATGTGTCCTAGGGTGTGGTAGGGAACAGCTTGTTTAAAAAGTCATAAAGCAGGGTGTGACAACACCTCAAAAACGAAAAGGGGAACTTAAAAGCCCCCCCCCCCCCCCCACTACCACTACTGGCCCATCGTTCTCATGTCTTTGAGAATGAAATTGTAGTACAAAACCAAATATTCCTATGAAAACTAGAAACCCAGTTCACAAATGCTTTTCTTACTGCTTTCTGTAACTTTACCAAAGGAGGTGCTGAATGTTTTTGGCAGCACTACAAATATTTTTATTATGCACTTGTTATCATAACTAGGATGTTAAACACTTATATGACAGAACAATGCTACCTGGTAATTGTAAAGTGCAGGGTTTTGGTACAGGCAAACAATGTATGTAATGTAAAGTATTTAACCAGCTGTCCCTTTTTGTGATGTTGCGTGTAATTCAGAGTTGTTCCTATTACAATTACTCAAATGCTGGGGATTACTGATAATCAAGGCACTGGTCTATGCAGGTCAACTGGAACTTTAGAATGCTCCTTAATTCATAGTCAAAGCAACACAGAGTTATCAACATTGAAAATAAATAAATAAATACAGTACAATATTTGAGTTATTGCAAAAAGAAACACAAATATGGTAAGGAAACATTAACAAGTAATAAATAAATACATTTAAGCTATTTACTTTTTGTAATAAGAGCTGTTATTAGGGTAAAATGTTGCTTACTGAATTCCAATTGAAAATATTTACTTAAAGAGAAGTGACACATGTCAATTATGAGGCCAAGTCAAATATTCGTTCTTACAAATACAAAGTTACAGTAACACCCTCATTGTCCACAGAATGGTGTTGATCTACT
This sequence comes from Acipenser ruthenus, assembly GCF_902713425.1. Lineage (NCBI taxonomy): Eukaryota > Metazoa > Chordata > Actinopteri > Acipenseriformes > Acipenseridae > Acipenser > Acipenser ruthenus. The sequence continues at coordinate 8,761,912 of NC_081206.1, read as the reverse complement.
GTATTACTGATTACTGAGAGCAGAGAAAAAGAACTCCACCCATGCAATCTTCCCTTCACATAAGAATAGAAACCATTTGAAACAGGGAGTGTGTTTAATAAAAAGAACACTACAGAAACAGAACTGCAAAGTTAGCATTCCCTCAGACTTAAACCATCACGTTTGCAAAGTAAAATCCTTGCATTTCCCATGTGTGCTTGGAGGACTTCATCTTAAAGAACACGTAGCTTTAAACTGAATTGTTTCAGGTATTTGTTACCGTTTTAGGATGTCGGAAATCATTCTTGGTTCTTATTGCAACATATCAAATACTGTATTTTTTCAGTCTTTATAGAAGCCAGTGATTCTCCACTTTGGATCACATTTCCTTTTGTGTTGCCAGCAATACACTGCTGTGCAGTAGATGGCGCTTACTAATATAAGGACACTTTGAAGATCTAGCCTATATTACATATGTCTGTGGCAGGCAGCTAGCACTGATGTGCAGATCCTGAACTCAAAGTCAAAGCACATCAACTGTCAAAGACACAACATTTTATTAATTGAAGTACCATCAAAAACATGCATGTCAAATGTTGGCGATAGTGCTTTGCAGTAGTTTGTATGGCTGTAAGGCATCTAGTCTTAAACACATTTTAGTAACCTTAGCAGAACCTTGCTTCAGGGCATGATGATAACAGAATGTCACACTTCTAATATATTGCAATTTTAAACATACATACCAACGTCATTGCTCACTGAAATTTCAATGGGCTGCACATGTGCACCTCCATTCTGAAGCTTCCCAGCAATAGGCTCAGCCTAAAACAGAGAAGTTTGTTTAAATACGAAGACATGCAACTTGTGGGACTGTGGCTTTTGGATATGACTGAGTATTGGTAAAAATAACTTTTTAAAAACTTAAGCCAATTATCGTCAAGCTGAATCAGTGACTAGATGCATCTAGAAAACTAGACAAATATGGACTACAGCATTGGCAACATGGAGACTTCATTTTTCACCTGAACTATAGACTACTGATGAGAAAATGTCATTACATTTTAACAAATGTCTTTCAGTAATTTAACTTTTTAAATGTGTTTTAAAGTTATGTGCATGTGAGCAGCTCAACATATGCGTGAAAATGTTGTAAATCTGTTTTCTCACACAAATTAACTTCTGTACCACTGTCCGCTTAATCCCTCTTTATTTAGCATTTGTTGTCTTATTCATTTGCTTATCTTTGAAAACTGAAAATAAAACATTAGAGAGAATATCTATTTAATGCTGGTCCACAGGTATTAAAGTCATTTTCCAGAGGAAATATTTACCTTGTGTTTCACTCACCTATCCCAGAGTTGGGTGGGGCAGTAAATGTTGTATCTAGTTATAGTTTAGTCATGTTTAAACAGTTCTGCAAAGAAATCATGCAAACCAACACTGGGGGCCTGTTCTTGCTGTTGCAAATGCAAAGACTTTTGAAGAAAATGTATTTGAAATTAAAAGTTCAACTGCACAATGATAAGTGGAGCAGTAAAAATAATAATTCAAATGTAGGTTTCAAATCATAATATTCCTTTAACACTGAAACAAATTAAGAAAATACAAATCTTCTTTCACAAATACCTGTATTCCGTTTTCAAAAGCCTCGCCCTCATTGCCCTCTGCATTTTCTGTAGCTGATAATTCATTCCCCATCTTTGAAATGCGGTTCTGCAAGAAACGCCTGTAGCGTTAAAATTCATAAAGCACTAGCTGGAGATACTGTGAGAAAAGTGTGTTGTTCACTCATAAAGGATATTTATGTTTTTTCTTTTTCTTTCACCAATTAAATACAATTTCAAAAAATATGTGTTAGACCGGCAGTGGTTCATGCCAGTTGAAAGAAGTGTCACCAGTCTTGTTTCCTAAACCAGGAATGGCAACAGTGTTTGTACTATCTTTACCTGCAGCACTGTGTACAATGGCATTGCTTCTGCATTAAATGCAGTGGTAGCCCAGTGGTAGACTATGAAAATATCAATACACCAGAAGAATCATAATGGCATGAGCCAGTACATACTGGTAATCCATCACAGCACCATGGCATCGAAGCAGTGACTTTGCAGTGAGCAGACTTAGCCCTGGCATTAGAAATCCTTCCTCTGGTTTGATGTGTTCTGGCTAAGTGCAGGTATATAGTAAACATGCTTCACTTTTATTATAATACATACTTGAAGCAGTCTTACAGTAAAGGTGTGTCACATTTTGATAAGAGTGCTTCAGAACCCTTGGGCTTGGTGTCATATCTTCTCATATATACTGGCTGTGATATATGATGATCATAAAATAAGTATATGGCATAGTTGCTATGGTTGGCTTTGGTATAATATACTCCACCCAATATGCGTTTATGGTAGTTTATACATTTAAAAAAAAAAAAAAAATATATATATATATATATATATATATATATATAGGGCAGCTGGCTCTTTGAACTAATTGTTATATATATAGCCATGCACATGAAAACTAATAAATGTATTTGTTTAGTTTAGTTTTGTTATTTTAAAACAAATGTGTTTATTTTTAGAACGGGGTACCCCTCCGCCCCTGTGCAGTTTATTATTTTGTATTATGATTTATTTATTGTATTTGTGTATTTTTAAATGACGTTTTATTAAATGTGATGGTGAAGAGCTGTGGGTGTTTTGGCAGCATGGATGGGAAGCCCCATCCACAATTTAAAAACCTTGTGCAGAAGGAGGCCATCTCCCTCTTAATTAATTGTTTAATTTATTGCTAAACGGGAGATGGTCACCTGCATAAAAGCTTGCAGCTCTCTGCACTCGGGTGGGTGTTCAGAAGTGGAGAACGAGAGCGGAGGAGACAGGAGAGAAATCAAATTAAAATAAATCAAGGAACAATGAAGGCGATTTGCCCAGCCTGACCTGGATCATTTATTTGGTTATTGTGTTTGTGATTTTTGTTTCGCTCTGTGAGCAAGTGTTTTTGTTTGAATATTTTTCTTTTCTTTTTGTTTAAATAAACGGCGCTGTGAGCGTCTTTTGCCCTGCAGTTACCTGTTTGTGTTTGTTCCAGCTTCTGGACTGACGTCACCACATTGGCTACCCTGTCACAATGACTTAGTTAAAATGTGTTTTTGGAAAACTATTCACATTTACACACATCTTGCTTGAGGAGATGGATTTCAATCCCACTGGTTTTTATTATGACATTAATTATAATTAGACCACAACATTACCAGGAATGGCAAAGAAATTGATTTTGAATAAATACTGAACAATAGTCTACATACAGTAGCACAATGGTACCATTATGGTTGTGCAAATTATTAATGTGTGTTAGTTGTTCATGTGATACCATTGGTGTGTTAAAATATGAAAGTGTTATAACTGTAGTACCATTGTACAGAGGGCTCGTACCTCATTATAGCTGCTCTTGGGTTTCCCTTCTTTGCATCTTAATCAATGTTTTGTTGTTAGGTTCGCCACCTGTTTTCTATTTTAAGAAACAGTTCCTTTTTGGAATTCTATTTTCATATCAGCTTGATTTTGTATTTTCAAAAAGGCAAGTTTGAAAAAGTATCTAATTATAAACTGAGTTTGTGTTTCAAATATCACATTTACCATAACTAGTTACCTTAACTATAACTTAATGTATTCTGGATTCACTCTCTATATCATTTGTCTATGTAGTTCCCTTTCAATTCGAAGATGACCACCAAAACATTACATATGGGATATGCCTGCCTATTGGAAGACGACCACCAACCAGCGAGGTTGCATCGGACACCCTCACGACTTCGACGCAAAAAGAGAAATGGCTTCCATGGAATGATGGTTTTAACCCCTCAGTAGGCGGGACAGAGGGCGTCATCCCAGGAAGGGTCCTATCGGCAGCTCTGGTATGGAGAGCTCAGAAAATACCTACCAATAGGCAGGCATATCCCATACGTAATGTTTTGGTGGTCGTCTTCTCTTTCAGGGAACCATGGTTATGGTAAGCAACCTAACGTTTTTGTTACTGATGTAACTTGCATCCACAAGGGGCAGAGCGTTGCAGCGGTGAAGACATCCCCACTACAGTTAGAAAGCCAGGTTAATGGTGACACGCCGATGTACCAGTTTAGGGCTACCAGACGTCCCAGGAACACTGGGACTGTCCCAATTTTCAGCCTTCATTTTTGTACCGATCAGAAACCAAAAAATTGCTAAATCATCATGGTTTTGCTATTTTATTAAAAAGTTTTTTTTTATATGTATTATCACATGTTTACATGGTAATTCATTAATTGATGGGTTCTTAATTCAAGTAAATTAACCAATGTTTTCTTTTTCTTTTATTGATTCTAAATGTAATTTAAAAAATGTAGGTCAGATTAATCCAATATTTCCTCGGGGAAGGGGGTTACACCGAACACCCCCCTACCCTGCTGAAATAGTCTGGACCCGCATTCCAGTTCATGAAACTTGGGACGTATGCTATGTTAATTAAGCTTACCGTGTTAGTTCAGACCCTGTGGCTAAGGAACTGATTCTTTACCTTTTGTTTCTTTCACTCTTGCCCTGCTCAAGTTCACTGCTGTTGTTTTATACTTGTGTCTATTTTTCAACCAGCTTTCCATTGTTTAAATGTTACATTCCATTCTCCATGTGTTTACACAGTCCCTGCAAAACCATTACAACAAATAATGCCAGGGTCAGCCTTCTTAGATCCTCTTCTAAACAGGTAACACACGTTTTACAGCCAGGTTTGGTTTTACTAGAACATGTGTTGTACAAATACACCCATACTTCAAACAATGTATCTTTAAAATAACATTAAGTAGTAACGCATGCTGCTATATTTTTTATTATTAAATATTTTTGGGGGATCACGTTTCACAAATGCACGGCTCATTTTCATTTTTGAAAAGGTTAATCGTTAACAAAAAAATCTTATAATGTTACACTCTTTTGAGCAGGTTGATGAGTTTAAGATATTAAAATAGACACCATACTTCCTTGTACTTATTCAAACTTTCAGGTGTTTATTTAACCAAAATCACACTAAGTTGCATGCATATTGTATTCATTACAGAACTGGTTTATTACCTTGTTTCGATTCCTGGGTGAGTTCTCTAGCACATTTCACCATAAGCAGCAGCTTGCAGGCTTTCCTGGGTTTGCTTTGCTGGTAGGTGGGAGCGTTTATTTGTCTTTCATGTCCCTTAGCAGTTATTCTGTATCTGCTGGCTCTGGTGGTTTGAGTTGTTGAATGACTGTCTGCTTTAAACACCTCACCTGTCCATCAACTACGGAACACAGTATTCAGGGGGCGGGGCTTACTGATTCAGCAGCTATTGCTTTTACCATTGATCTCTATTATCTACATTTTCAGCCGTGGACTCCATCTGTTCCATAAGAAAACCAAATAACAGAACAATGGGCTTGACAAGCTTTTATTCATCTGGGTTTTTTTCTATAAATATAATACTCTTTAATGTTGATTAAACTGTTTTTTATTGTTGTTAATGAAACCATCAGTGTTTCCGAACAGCTTCAAATGTAAAACTGCATTGGAGATGATGTCTGCTTCTCTCAACTTGGGTATTACAGCAGCACTCAAAGTAGTTGCCACAGATCCGCTATCTAGCATTGCTCTTAACTTTACTGAGGCACCAAATACTACATCAGTGTAAAACATGCTTGCACTCTCTGACGTTCTTTGTACATTCTGCCAAATGACTTTGTTAGTTTGAGGCAGCGTCTCACGGTAACACGAATACATTTTGTTTGGGGGGGATGTACATAAAAGGTTTAAATGATTAAACAATTATTCCAGGGTGTTTCGATATCTGTATATTTAAAGTGTGATCATCCAGTCTGTACAAAACCAGCACCCACCCCTTGTTCAGTATGTAGGAAACACCTTCTGTACTTTCTCAGATTACACCCCAGCTAATTGAAGTGTATATACGCCCTTATATACATTTGCCACATGCTTTTCCTGTGGTTATGCTATGCTTTACCGTGCTTTTACTAAGCTTTATTACACTTTACTATGGAAAGCAAACACTTTCTTAGTACAAGCTCAGAACTGACAGGACTTTATTGTAATAAATATTTTTGAAGGCAGAGCTGCCTGTATTTAATGCAGGATATCTAGCCAATACATATTTTGCAGTAACATTAAGGGCCAACTTGAAAATGATATTGCAAGTCGATTCCAGTTCCACCCACAGTGGGAAGATGATTGGGACCTTCCTCCCAGGTGAGGATGAGCAGGAAGCTGAACGATGAGGAGCACATTAGGGAACCGGCAGCACATGTACGTGTGACAGTGCTGTGATCTGTAAAGCACTGCTGCTGTCGTTCCAGACCCCTGTCAGTGAGATGAGGTTAAATGCTCTTTAACCTCATATGCAGATGAACCTTGCTGTTTTGCACAGTGGTTAATACACTCACTTGCAGTGTGCATGGTTGCCGCTTTGCATCCAGCCTCTGTCCTGTTACTTACAAGTAGATTTCAGCAGCCTCGTCTTATCTAATGATGCCAAAAACATTTCTGTTGCTGTTCATGTGCTTTATAATCGAATCCTTGACAATAGTGAAAAATGCACAGTAGAACAAAGATGTGATAAATAGTGGCCACAGTGTATCTAAAAACAATAGAAATTCCACGTCAGGCTGTAGATCAAGATTTCATATTTAATGACAGTGTGGTGGGGCTTGTTTTCTCTTGTTAAACTCTTGCTGCTAGGGTTATAGCATTAGTAATATCGCATCTATGCCAATAACCAAATTCCATGACATCTCACATGACATTTCTTCCCACGTAAGCTACAATAACCAAGCTGTTCATAATCTTATGCAGGACCTCATGCAACAGGAAAACGTTTTATGAAATTTAAAGCCCAGTTAATGTATCTATACTTTACGCCAGCTTGCATGAAACTCATTCTAGTGCATTATTTTATTATAACAAAATATAGATCAAATATGACCAGTGTGCTGAATTAAAAAAATAATATCCCCTGCTCAGGATGGAATCCACGGCAACTGAAATAAAGGCTTTTTAATTTATTTTTTAATAACTGGAAAACCACTTATCCAGTTGTGATATGTAGTTGGGATTCATTAACTTCAATCTCATTTCTGAAACATATGACCGCACCTTAATGTGTCATATTCTATGCATGATTTCTGAATTGAAATACAGCCAATACTATTGCACTTCGCTGGAGTCAACATTGCCTATAACAATAGTGTCCCTGTCTTTCAGTATTGCTGCTAAAAGACTGCAAGCAAAGCCAACAAACAAGAAGCAAACCAATTATAAACTGCCAACTAACCACATAACAAGGTCTGTTCTGTTTGTTGTATTAAATAATGTACTAAAAGTGTAAGCACAGTGTAGTTAATATACCTGCATTTTGAAGTGTATTCAACGTTTGTAACACTAAACCACAAGATATAGGTTGCTGGCAAAAGCAGTTCATGTATTGTTTTAACTACTTCCTTGCTTGCTTAATACTGTTAAAATAATTTGAATTCCTCTTTGAAAAAGGTTATTTGCATTTCCATTTGCTTCAAAACTTGACAGTGTGTTGCATGTATATGTATGCCCCCCCCCCCTCCCCATGTATGTGCTTCAAACCACTCCTAATTTTTGGAACACTACACATCAGTGCAGACCTGTCAATTCTTCCTTATTTGCCAGGACCCTCCCATTTTTGGACACTTCTCCCAGACAACTCATGGGATGCATTTTCTCTCCTATTTTGCTCAAAACCCTACTGTTAAACCCCATTTATGTAAGCAAACCTTTAATTTCTGCAAAAGGCATGCACTGTCTGTGGCTACTGCAATCCCCATCTGTACCTAGCAGGGTTTAAAACCCAGCTGAGCCTTGTGGCAGGCGTGCAGTCAGTGCTCGAGGCAAGCTCACATCATTGACCATCTACGATGGCTGTGCGTGCGATAAGCCCTCCTCGTCCGGTACAAAACACACACACATATATATTGATGCTTTATGGACCACAACATATTCTCACATAATCCTAAACAACGTTGGAAAAAGACTTTCTGTAAACTATGTAGGACTGATTTTAACAGTGTGACATGGGAGCAAGAATAATGATGTTTGTGGTATGCACGAGAGATCACAAAAACACCAAAAAGCCAGTGCCGCTCAGAAAACCAGCGCTTCCGTAACATCTTTCATTGCCATAGGAAAAACGAAGATCAAGAAAGTTACACATGCAGAGACCTGTACATGTTGTGACTAGTGCAGCAAATTTATAACAGACATGCTCCCACACACATTGCAAAGTATTCTGCAGGAAAGTCTAAAAGTCACACAAATAGTGAAAGCATCAACATTACATCAGAAATTCAGATTGATTGATAAGATGTGTTCATATACAGCAATAGCGCCTTACCACTTAAAGTTGCCTCTCCCCCATACTGAAATCTGAAATGGTGCCCCCGCCTTTACCCTGCAGTGTAAAAACTGACACAGCAGAGCATTGTGAATTTACACACTCTGTGGGTGGTACTGGAATCTACTTGTAATATATTTTTCAAGTTGGCCCGTAATAATGTTACTTCAAAATATGTATTGGCTAGAGATCCAGGGAGCACTGCCTTCAAAAATATTTATCACAATAAAGTTGTGCCGTTCTGTCAATGATGTGGTAAACGTATCACCCTGTACATCTCATTCATGAAGTGCTGGAAACTTAGAAAGTCCTGAAGTTTAGAACGGGTTTGTCATTTTATAGCAGATTGGGGTCGTACTTTTCCTTGAATGTGATTGTAGATAACACACTACAGCAATCTGTTGTGTTCTGCCATTTGCTACATCGGTCCAAAATCTGAAACAAAGAAACACATTGTTAGCAAACATTTCTTTTCCTTCCTGATATAATCATGATATCTGGTTCTACAAGTTCAAGACAGTTCCCGGTTTCCATGACTCACTCTCATTAAGTTTATTACTGTTTCGCTTAGTTATTTTCCCTCAGTTTTGTTTCCTGGGTCAAAGCGTGTTATTTGTTGAAAACGTGTCAGTCAATTGGGGAGGCAGAAGGGATGGGAACAATTTCACTCTCCAGGTGAAACCTTAGAAAATGCAACTCTACCTGAAAGCAAACAGAGTTTTTAAAATCTAGTGTAGCACAAGATATACGGTTTTAAGATGAAAATGCAGTAATCTGTCGCGTATCTGCCCGTCACATATCTGCCCTAGCCGTTTATCAGCCATGATCAACCTCTTCAGTAATGTTAGTTTATTATTGAACACAGAAGATTAGTTCAGATATTGCAGATCCTACCAAAGTGTTCATACACTGTGTTGTATGTGCTCCGTGCGCTGCCATTGCTGGTAGTGTCACGTGATCTGTTCACATGTGGAGCGTATCAACTTCAACCTCCGTCTCGCTCTCCTGCCTGTCACTCAGCAGCGAATGCACACATCCACATGGCAGACGGCTACCCTGTCACAAGCATTAATACCCTGTATATTTCTAAACAAGGGCTTTAGAGGAGCTCCCTAATTAAAGCTGAATCTCAAAACAATAATTGTGTGAATATGTTAATTGTTACAGCTGTGTATTATGATATTTAAAACAGGATTCATTCATCTGAATTTTTACATATTTGCCCTTACTCTGGTCTCAGCACAGTCGGATATGCGACGAATTACTGTACATGTTTACCATAATGTGTTTCTTTCAAAACTGCACAGTACTGGTATTTCAAATACTTGACTGTTCAAACTTAACTCGGGTTACTTTTAATAAGGGTGGGGGCACGGGTCAAAAAGCTATTTGGGCTCCTTTTAAAGTCTGCAGTGTGGCATGTTTTTGTTATGCTAATTTTCATGACACAGTGACAGAAACAGAAAAGGTCTGACGCCATGGCAGCTATGGTATGAGAATAGCAGCCAGCTTTTGGCAAAGGCAATATTTAAGGGACAAAGGGAACAGCAGCGAATTTGAAAGTAAAAGCTGTTTGCACGCAATCGAAAGAAGTGACAGAAACATGTGACTCCATGGCAATGGGAGAAACTCAAAGGCAGGGAAGGTGGTGCCTGCAGACAACACGTATAATAACAGAGGTGAAAGTAAGGACACGCTTAGAGTGCAATGAAACCTGCTTTTAATGACCACTCGCTGGACTGTACACAGGAAATTGTCAGTAATGGTTAATATAGACATATTGTTTCTGTTTCAGGTAATTTTTTTCCTTCTTCAGAATGGTTTAGGGTTACCAGATTTCCAAAATTCAGATCTGGGACCCATAGGTTTGAAATAGATTTTAAAGAATGCTTCTTATTTGAATAGTGCTTTTATCACTATTACAGTTTGTTCACATTTCTTTCATTTTACATACTATATTAATCTAGTAATCTATATTAATATAAGTAATCTATATTAAAAAATATTATTCTGGAACCATACAGTAGTGTGCAAATGTATTAGAACACCTCAAGATTTGTCATTTATATCCTTTATATAGCTACCTGCATGAAAACCTCTGGGCGTGAGAGTTTCAGTTTTCAGTTAGTAATCATTGATATCAAAACAATAGGCACTCATGTGTGAAAATGTTAGACCACTTTGTGCTTTAATTAGGCAGCTTAAACAACTTGATAAAACGTTGTGGCTATGTGTTCATTTTCTCTTTCTATTTTTAATCAATTGCATGCATGGCTTATTAAAGTCATCAATTAAATTAGACAATCGCTAATGTTCCTGTTTTGACAATTCTGCTAGATTGTCAGTTGCAGTGGTTTGATTTTATACCCACGGACAACAGAAGCAATGGGGTGTCCTAATGAATGTCACACTATTGTATTTTAATATGATATCCGATTGTTTATGTTATTAATGTTAGGAGTGCTATCTGGCGCCATTAAAATGTAAGTTTTAGGGAAAGATGTCAGGAGACCAGGACAGTTCATGGGAAAAATCGGGAGGGCTGGTCACCCTGGAATGGTTTTATTTACAGACTTGACTAGAATAGTATAGTAGAAGAATTCTCTTGATGTTTCAGGATAAACATCATTTCAAACCCTCAGCTGACCGCTTCTCTGATGCTTGGTGCAGTAGTTTGTACTTTAATTCAAAGGAGGGAAAAGTTTAACAGTATGTCTGATGTCACTGTTTAGAATTTTTCGAGCAGGTGGCTTAACTGTACTGATATTGAGAATAAAGCACTGTAGAAACTCAGTACAGTGTCTTCAATGTAGTTTCTTTGTGATTTGTTGTGGTAGGTGATACTGGTGCTCAGATTGGCTGAATTTCTTTAGCAGTCTATAATATATCATAAATGTCATACTTTCCAGAAGGTTCCATCTCTTTATCCCCTCACAGCCTCACTGCTTAGGGCTGAGCTTGAATTCTTCAGTGGCAGCATTACAACTGCCTCACACCCACACCAGTCACTCCAGAAAGCACAACAATGTTATTATATTCAGTGGCAATGCAGGCCTGCCTCAACCCTGGCCTCCAGCTGCTGTACCTCCCCTTGTTTATGACAGTGTGTTCCCTCCACAGTCCTGACCCTGGGCTTTCACTGAGCTCACTCAGATAAAGTGGGCGTTAGTTCATGCAAATTGGGGTGGTACGCTTCCAGAAACCATATCAATTAAACTCGGGAAGACTGAATGTAAAGAGAAAAAAAAAAAAGAAATAATATTTATCTTGATGCAAGCCTGCTGTCTCCTTTTATCAGATACAGAAATATAATCTTTAGGCCAGGGAATCGTTTTCATATTGTCAAGCAAGCGCACAACGAACTGTACTTCATTAAGACCATAATATTTACATTTACCAAGGTTAGCATGCTTTACCATATGTATCTGTGCTTACCATTCCTGCCTGTACTTTACCATGCTTTCACTATGCTTTGTGAAAACATACAGGTACCTTTAAATGAACTAAATAGTGGTGACTTCCCTTCAATTTATAAAGCTGATATTTCATGGCTCTCATTCTTTTTAATTCTATGCAGTAATGTTAAAAAAACGGGTCAATAAAGCAAACCCAAGCTGGATGAATATAGAATATTTATATTGGCAGTATCTGACAGCGTACGTGCTTTAACCACTTTGCAAAAGAGCCGGGCTCGTCTGCATTCGTGGTTATAGAGTTTTAACTCTCATCTCATCTCATCTCACCGACAGAATCTGTAATGGCAGTGCATCACACAACACTGCCCGTTACACTTGGATCATACAATAGACCCTGTATAACATTCAAGCTATCTGCTAGCCTATAAAGTGGACAGTCAATTAACCAGACTACTGTCTGGTCCCAATAAACATGGATATATTTATTTTAACCATGTATTAGATCATTCATTTAGATTTTTTCAAGATACAAAGATTCAAAACTGCTATGCTTCAGCTTTTCAAAGCAGGCAAAGCGAGGCGCTTTCTGCTTTGCAGTTACTTTCAGGGTGAGAGTCAAGCTAACCTACACTACACCATCAGCCTGGTTACTTGACGTTGCACTGTACTTTGTTTTGTTTTTCATTTCCAGATTTTATAAAGGTCATGGTCGATGAGCAGCAAATAAAAAATATAGATATTTCCTGTCGGCACAGTCATTGATTCAGTGCCTTAAAAGCATGTACCAGATGTTCAAATATCATTAGGTGCGATGTGATGCAGCCAGGTAAACAAACCTGCCTTTGTATCCGTCACCTTTTAAGAGCCAGGAATTATAAGAATGACTTGGAGCGCCTAGCAACAAAATCTGAAATGTTTTTAAATGGAGTTGGATAATGGTAATGTGCCTCACTAGTGTCTGTCATAGTGAAAGCAGATAAAGGTTTCTTTGTAATGAGTGCATGTGCTTTGCTTGGGGTATCAAGTGTCTCATCATGTTATAAGTGTCTGGTTTTTAAAGCACAGATGTATTACACAAAAAATTACAGTAGATTTAGCATGACTTAAACATTCAGTGGTAGATGTACTAAAGTGTTGCACCTGTTGCAAACCAGTTGCAAACGAGAAGTCTAGGGTGAAATGTACTAAACATGCGCAATGCTGTTAGCGGCTTTTTAGGGAATGCTTTGCAGCAGCAGTTTTTCTTTACGGTTCGGACTTAGATGAATATGTAATTATGGACGTTCCTGCATAAATTTGCAAAAATGGTGTGCACATGAGGGTTCTCAAATATTATGATGAGATGTACTTAAGCTGCTGTCAATTGCAACACTTAGAATTGCATCAATTTGTTAAGAACTTTTGAAAGCACATTTTAAACAGTCACAATTAGCAAACCATTAAAAGGCAGTATGAAAAACACTATCCCCTAACCATGGCCGCTGTGATTGCAACAAGAAGGAGACATAGGCTTCAACAAGAACGAGTGATTTGTAGGATGAGAAGAGAAAAGGTATTTCGTACCCGCATTACCCCCTTCAATTTAAATGAAGACCATGTTAAGCACAGGTACAGGCTTGGCAGCCATATCATTCTTGAGCTGCTGTCTGACTTAAAAGATGACCTGAAGTCTGTCACCCAGAGAAGCCATTCTATCCCTGCAGTGGTCAAACTATTGTCCACCCTGCATTATCATGCCTCTGGGTCCTTTCAGGGACTGTGGCAGCTGTTGCTGGCATTTCCCAGTCAACTTTTTCTCATGCATTGCCAGCTGTGCTCAATTCCTTTTTAAAGAAAACATCCAAATACCTATTTTTCCCTAAGAGCATGGTGTATTTACAAGCCTTAAAAACAAATATCTATGCACCCATGTGCCTCTAACCCCTCCAGCTCATTCTGAACATCTGTATAGGAATAGGAAACACACCTATTCTATTAATGTGCAGATGGTTTGTGATTCACAGTTACTAATCACAAATGCAGTAGCCAAGTATCCAAAACACTTGCCTCTGCTCGAAAAACACAGTGTCAGGTAAGTGGTGTATAGACATTATCCTTCGGGCACCGCTATTTATTCGATAAAATGTCTCACAACTCTCGCAGTGCTAGAGATATTGCTAAGATGATGCAACATATATTTAAATTAGCAAATTGCGGCTATCTTCATTAACATATTTTCTCTTAGTACATACAACAAAATGAATACTTTGCAAATTGTGGCAACGAAAATGCAAATTGGGGTATGTTTGCGCGTATCCCTCAGTGTAAAACCAAACAGTACAATTACACTTTATAATAAGTGCTAGGAGATTGCATCTATTCTCAGTTTCAAACCCCTATTGAGATTCCCCTCAGTATTAAAATATGTGGATGGACGTCCCCTGCAGTTTACCCTACTGTTCACAAGCATTGTTGGCTTACTAGTTTGTTTATGTTAACCAAAGTAGTTTCAGATGAAGGCACACATCTAAAACTACTTTAGTTCCTCAGTTGCCTCTTTTCTCTAACCAGGCGTTCAATCTCTAGCTGCCGTCTAGACTTTCCTGGAATCACACTTCTTCGTTGCTTCCTATTTTCAACTCCAAACCTCTCACTCCCGTACGCATACATGATAGGTATCCCCAAACGGATCCAGCTTCCTTTCTACTGCTCCATTTAAATATATTTGTTATGATGCGTTTCTTTCACAACTGCACATCTGAGATCTTGTACAGTAGCTAATAGAAATGCAAACTACAGAAGATTTGTGTAATTATATTGTTAGCTACATTCACTTTAAATATTTTAAAAACATACCTTTACATACTGGTAATCCTCAACTCATGTTAAAATCTATACCTACACAAGCATTAATTATATACCCAACAGCCAGGAGTTGTCCAGTGCATTCTTGTCAGTTCTTTTTGTGTGTGTGTTTTAGAAATGTCACTGATTGTTTGATTGGAAATCCACTTCAAGAACGGTGTCATTTGCATATGTTTTAAAAAACTGTGATGGGAAAGCACAAAATAGAAATGTGGTATTTTCTGGGAATTACTATTTGATATCATGGATACGCACATTCCTCTGGAGTATTTAGTTCTACAGGGCTGGTCTTACAATTCAAAAGAATGGTGTGAAGGAATTTGGAACAGGCCCCCCACTCCTGCTTAAAACAGCAAAGAAACTAAAATCTAGTTTTTGCCCCCCTCTTGTGGCCAAGATTTGAAATATCACTTTGTTTATGATTTTTTAAATATACTTTATTAAAAGATATCAAACTTTTATATCTAGCTTAATTCTCTTTTGCTTTTTGAAGAACTGTATGGGGGTTTCTTCCAATTGTTAAGTCTCAAATTAACGCTTTCAAGCACAAACACGTAAAGACCTAATTTTATTTTCATATAATTATTTTTTTATTGGAAGAAGTTTGAAATAAGAAACCGTTTATATTAAAAATAGCGAGGTGCACGTTTCTTCCCTCAGTGGCGCATAGCCTAAGTGAGAATTGTCTATAGAGAGTTAGTCACTAAGAGGCTGTGATCTACATAGACTAATACACTTTCTTTAAAACCTCAAATCCAACAAAGAAAAGAAGTCACTCTCAGTTAGTGAACATGAATATTATTATTATTATTATTATTTATTTATTTCTTAGCAGACGCCCTTATCCAGGGCGACTTACAATCGTAAGCAAATACATTTCAAGTGTTACAATACAAGTAATACAATAAGAGCAAGAAATACAATAACTTTTGTTCAAGCAAAGTACAAGTGTGACAAACCACAATTCAATAATACAGCAGATAATAGTGATAATTACATCAGGATATGATTAAATAGTGATAGTTACATCAGGATATGATTAAATACAAAGTACTACAGGTTAAACACTTGGCAGATTACAGTATTCTGAAGTACAGGATTAAATGCAGTAAAATAGGGGGCAGATAATAGCAAAATAAAGCACATTTACATGAAGGGTGGTAGTGTCCCAGGATACAAACAGAGGAGTTCTACAGGTGCTGTTTGAAGAGGTGAGTCTTAAGGAGGCGCCGGAATGTGGTCAGGGACTGGGCAGTCCTGACATCTGTAGGAATATTGATCTTCATGCACGGATGTTAAACATTAAGTGATGCATATTTTACTATTAATAGGTTGTTATGTAAGACATGAATAACAAGCATTGTTTGAGAAGAACATTAGTGTAATGCTTATTGTGGATGCGTAGCAATAGCCTTGATTACATTTCCATTTCCATAGTCATTTTAGATTCCCTGCGATGATTTCTATTACATACAAAAGGGATCTTTAAAAAAACATATTCCTTGAAGTGCACTAGGTGGCAGCCTTAGTACTTCATAAAGCATACCAAATGCAATTCAACTTTAACAGATATATTATCTAAAATGATGTACAGTGTGTGTGTGTGTGTGTGTGTGTGTGTGTGTGTGTGTGTGTGTGTGTGTGTGTGTGTGGCTATATATTAGTACTATGTGGTAAACGACATCACAAGCACATTAATAGATTTAAATAGAAATAAGTGAGTGTAGTTACCATGGCATCAAAAGCCTATAAGTACCTCCACTGTTTGTTTTCAAACACACATTTCCTTGACAAAGGTATGTTAAACAAACCGAAACATATATATTGTTTTATAGAGGGCTCTCATAGTCTTTGCATAGTCATTTGACTGGCTGGCTGGAAACTGTATTTAGATTAGACCCAATTGTATTTAGTTAATCATTCAAAACAATATTAATACTAATAATACAAATATTTAAAAAAAAAACACACACACAACAGATACACAAATGTGTATACACACACACATACACGTACAGAAAAACATTAAATCAAAATAAATAAAACGTTTAGTGTAGTTAGTAACTGAGTCTATTTTTTCCTATAACAGGACAGAGTATGATTTGTATTTTCCTTGTTTCTCTAACCCATGTCACAGCTTTTACAATCCAGGAGAATTACACCGTTATTAGATAATTGACAGTAAACTCATTTTGCTTTGGAGCCCAGGCCTCCAGAGGGGGAAGTCATGGCATTAACCTGCTGCCCCTTTTTTGAACAGGCACTTTCACAGTCTTAAATATGTTATGTGATATGGGACTTTAGGCCCTGCATTAGTTGCACAGCATCATAGCTGGCATGACTAAAGCCTGCTGCCACGAGACTGTCTGGGTGTGTGACTGGGGTGTGTAAGTTTAATATCATGAGTAAAAAAAATGTCTTTCCAGCTGCTTTGCCAGTGCTGTGTTTGTATGTGCGCAACACTCATGTGATTGTTGTTACAATGCATATCTACACCTACTTGTGACATTGGCTGAATACTGCTGAACTAATGTACCACTGGAGGTTGACCTTCTGCAAGGCATGATAGGTAATACAGTGTGATAGATGTGAAATAGTGGTTTACCCTCACTGAATGGAACATATTTAATTATCAGACCTCACAAGTGATATAGTCTATACTAACAGCTCACCTCACAAGTGATATAGTCTATACTAACAGCTTTTTCCATTTTTGTTTTCAAACAAATAACAAACTATAAGAGACTTCGATTCAAGGCTATACAATAAAAATGAGGATTTGGATCATTTTAACATATACCCCATTAATTTCTATTTATTACAAATTCTCTATTCTCTTTTATTCACCAATTAAATCTTAATGGAAAAGAACATGACCTGCAAGGAAACAGAGCACCCCTAATTCAAGATCTGTGATGAATAATATTAGTTAACTTGGTGTGTTTGTTCTGTGGGTTTTTTTCCAGATCTTTTTCTTTTATGGATCTCAAAGTCTGTGCAGGGATGTTTTGTGGCCTCTCAATAAAAGGCATACAAACCTTGAAAATATATTAGAGATACGCACATCAAAAGTTCAAAGCTGCTACACAAGGACACCGGGTTAAGAGAAAGTGTCCTTGGCACGGGGCATAGTGATTGAAAAACAGATAACTCTAATCACGAAGGAGGCAAAAAAAAAAGGTAGGTTTGACAACGCTGAGAGTGGCAGTTCTGCTGTGTCCTCCTGTGCAGCCAGACATCAAATCTCTTTTTTCCCACAATCAGATCGCCAATTTTCTCTGTTATCAAAACCACATGTATTGCTGAATATATTTACCAAGCATGTCATTGACATTTATCCCTAGCCACGGCTATAAATTCAAAATAAGATCCAGTAGAAACAGGAAAAAGTGGACCTATATCCACTGCATACACATGGAAACAAGTCTTTAAACTCCCAGATTACAATACTCTCAATTGAGCTAAAGAACGTCCAGACTAAGTTTGATCATAATTGTATTATTTAACTGTGTGGGGAAACAGCAGCAGGATAAATATCAAGTTTCAGGGCAGTGGTATTACAGTGTAGATCATTAACATACACACAGGAATCAGAAATAATTGTCACAACTGTACATTAGAAGACTTGTTTAATGCAGAGTTAGTAACTTTAAGGTCCTTGGTCACATGGTTTACTGGAATTAAATGAAATGAATAGGAAGATTAGACGTTTACATGTTGCTGTCATGAGGCTAGGGGGCAGTCAAATGATCATGCAGTTCTAGCCAATGTAGTACCAAATACTTTCTAGTAATTTGAGTCCACAGAGGGCTGAACAATGGAAGAACGTATTAAATCGACACTAAATAATCCTGCTTTAGTATAAAACTAAAAGTCAAAGGCTTCATCTGCTTTCATACCGCAAAGGCTAAAAATGCAGACTTACACAAAAATCGAATCTGAAGGAAAACATGTGGCCGTGCTCAGTGTTAATCCATGCAGCTTTGATGTACACTTGTTGGCATCAAGGTCACACGGTACATGTTTTGGCCAATAAACCTCTCCTGGGGTTGCTGGAGTTCATTGAGGAGGACAGTAGCAGCTTACTGCACTCTGTTACCTGTCTCTTGGCTGGTTTTCATGAGCTTGCTGCGCACAGACCACACTGGACACATTCCAGACACAGTTCTTTTCCAAATAAAATGTTTTCAAAAGAGATGTCTACAATTGATTTGAAGGGTAAACACGTTAATCGCAGTAAAAACACACATCACCTACGGTAGTCTTGAGTCAGCATAATTTGAGGAGTAGTTAAATACTTTAGGGACTGTAAAGTATTTAACTACTCCTCAAATTGTGTTATAACATTCCCCTTGCTGTGGTAACTTACTGTACCCATCCCTTTTCAGAGCTTAGTTGCTTTGTCATGCAGTCTGTAAAGAGATACTGAGTTCTGAATTTCTGCACCTAACTAACTATTTGAAAGATCAAACCCAGTAAAGAATATTGTAAGGGCGTTACAATGTAACTTCCAATGGTAAGTGTCCTTTTTAGAGTTTGATTTCTTTGTGAAAGATTCCAGGAAGACAGCCTGTCACAAGTTATTACACCTAATAACTAACCTCATTGAGAGGAACCTAGGCCCCATAATGCAGACTAGGTCTTACTACGAAGAACTGAACCCAGAAGTCTAAGGGTGATTTAATTGGTTCAATAGACATCAACCATACTCAATGTTTCATCCCGACACTACCCACTCCATACAGCACTGTCCACCCAATGTAACCACCCACCCATTCTCAGTCCTCCTCATCCACTTTTGTTTTATTTCCAATTTTATTACATTATTGTTTTAGACACTTTTAATTCCCCCTTTTCTACAAACTAGCTTTCTATCTTAGTTTTTCACATTTTACAATTAAAACCATTTTCTTCTATCTCCTTTTTATTTCTGTTTTATCACATTCTTTATTAGACTTTTAAATGTAATGTTTTAATTGTTATTGTGTGTGTGTTTGTGTGTGTGTGTGTGTGTGTGTGTGTGTGGAACATGCCAACATGTAATGCTCAATATGTTATTTTGAGTTTCAGATAGTAGTTAAGAAGTTAGCTCACAAAAGACAATAGTTTATAGGTTTACCACCAACGGCATCAGAGCCTTTCTAAAAATGGGAGGGGAGGGGTGAAACTGTAAAATAAATAACCAGATTACAAAATAAAGCCATAGCACAAAATTACGGTCTTTTCCCAATATATTTATAAGAAAAAACAGCATTGAAATGTTTTGAGAAAGCCTAAAGAGTTCACCTGGGAGTGTTGCTTTGCTCTTGAAACAATGTACTCTGCTGTTACCGACAGAGGCACAGCCTATTAGTAAACTGCAGTATAGAGGCTTTGACAATGCCACTTGTACATAAAGCCTTTATGTACAATTTAATGTTAACACTAGATTGAACGTTTTCAGATCTTTC
This sequence comes from Acipenser ruthenus, assembly GCF_902713425.1. Lineage (NCBI taxonomy): Eukaryota > Metazoa > Chordata > Actinopteri > Acipenseriformes > Acipenseridae > Acipenser > Acipenser ruthenus. The sequence goes on along the minus strand of NC_081206.1, from coordinate 8,741,798 downwards.
CAAAAAATGTATGGCATGTGTCACTGGAAACACAAAAGTTATGTAAAACATTTGTATGATCAAAAGAATCATTCAGATGTTTCTGAATATGGAGGTAGAGGAGGTGGTTTAAATGCTGTTCAGTTATGGATAGGGCAGTATTTTTTTTTCATGTTAAAATTGCTTATTTCACGGTCTAAAAATAGGTTTCAAGATATTTCACAATTTAACATATTATGAATTACAGCAAAAAAAAAAAGTGCCTTGTCACATTCAAAATTGATCATTTTCTCTAGAATTACTATACAACAAATCTTCCTAAATATTTAAATGCTTCCCTGAAAAATGGTGAATGTTAAATTGTATACTGGTTTCCATTTACCTTAAATGTTACTGCTGGCGAGCTGTACTGATGCAGAATTGTCCTGAAGATGTTGGGCAAGGCACTAGTGACACCCTTCATTCAAAGAAAGCCTAGAGCACCTGCAGGAATCTGCTGTTATCCACAATATTCAGGCAGGAATGCCTAGAGCACCTGCAACAATCTGGTCTTATCCAGAAATTTCAGACAGGGATGCCTAGAGCACCTGTAGCAACTGCTCTTATCCATAATGTTCAGGCAGTAATGCCTAGAGCACCTGCAGCAACTGCTCTGGCAGAAGGAATGTTCGGGCAGTAGGAGGCAGTGCATCTCTGCCTGCAGCAATTGACAGTTGCAAAATATGTGCAAGATGCAACTTCAAGTAAGGACAATAAGACAAACATTACATCTGTGAAATGCAAACATCATATGTCTACCTTCTGTGCATCATGTGCAATGTGATTTCACAGTTCTGTCCTGAACCTGAGAGTGCATATTATTCATCCTAGACAGAAAATCTCTTCAAATAACTCATCCTGGACAGAAATGATGTTTTGTTTTGTCACAAGTATCTAAAACACTATGTCCTATTGTTGTATATATCCACATTTATTGGGACATTTATAAAGAAATGTTATTGAAAATGAATGTACCATTTTCAATACTTCTTGTTTTTTTTTTTACATACTTGAAATGTTGCACTTCATTTGCTTCTCCAAATATTATTATTATTATTATTATTATTATTATTATTATTATTATTATTATTATTATTATTATTATTATTTACTTGGCAGACACTGTAGGTGTTACAGAGCAGTACAGGGTTACAATGCAAAGTCAATATTTAAATACAGTACAGTTTACAGCCAGAGCAAATTATACTAAGAACGTACATATGAAATAAGATGCAACAAGTTAGGATTACAACAATTTATATCTACAATGACATAGTAGTAGTGCAATAGTACAAGGGTAGTGCATCAGCTAAGGATCCAATAATGTGGTGCTTAGGTCAAGCGAATACAGTACATAACAGAAGGGGTAGATCAAGTGATCTACGAGTGTAGTTTAAACAGGGGAGTCTTGAGGAGGGCGCGGAAGACAGTGAGAGACGCAGCAGTCCAGTTCTCCGGTAGCTGGTTCCTCCACAGAGGGGCTAGGGAAGAGAAGGAGCGGGCAAGGGAGGATGGAGATTGGAGGGAAGGCATGACCAGTCAACCAGTAGAGGAGGGGCAGAGAGGGCGAAAGGGGGTGTAGGGAGACACGAGGGATTGGAGATAGGAGGGGGCAGTGTGGTGAAGAGAGCGGTAGGCATGAACAAGGCTCTTGAATTGAATGTGAGCAGAAGGAAGGTAGAGGAGGTCAGATTTAGAGAGGTTGAGTTTGAGGTGGTTTGAAAGCATCCAAGTTGAGATAGCTGAAAGGCATTCTGAGATGTGAGAAGAGATGTGGGAGTCGAAGGAGGGAAAGGAGAGGAAGATGTGGGTGTCTTCAGTGTAGAGGTGGTAGGAGAAGCCAAGAGAGGAGATGGGAGGGTCTAGTGAGCGAGGGGTGTAGAGTGAGAACAAGGTCCCAGGACAGATCCTTAGGTACACCTGTAGAGAGGTGAGGAGAAGAGAGAGACACGCCATGAGACCTGGAAGCAATGGATAGAGGGATAGGAGGAAAACCAGGCAAGAGCAGTGCCTGAGATCCCCAGGTCAGAGAGAGGAGAGGAGAAGAGCATGATTGACAGTGTCAAAGGCAGAGGAGAGGTCAAGGAGAATTAGAATGGAGGAGAGGGAGAAATAAATAATAATAATAATAATAATAATAATAATAATAATAATAATAATAATAATAATAATAATAATAATAATAGGGAGGCAGCCCGAGCAGAGAGGAGGGAGTTACAGAGATGAGGAGTGTGTGGATGGAACCTGGATTGAAGTGGGTCAAGCAGAGAGTGCGCGTGAGCAAGGGTGCCAGCTTGCGGTGGACAGCTTGCTCGAGAGTTTTAGAGAGGAATGGGAGGAGAGAGACACGGCTATAATTCTGGGCAGAGGAAGGGTCAAGAGAAGATTCTTAAGAATGGGGGTGATGTGAGCAGTTTTGAGGCTGAGGGCCAGAAAGCAGAGGTGTTAATGAGGGAGGAGATAAAAGGAAGAAGAGTGGGAGAAATGCATTGGAAGAAGCGAGTAGGAAGGGGATCCAGGGCACAAGTATTTGGCCTGGAGTCCAGAAGTAACACAGCCAATAATAACGAATACACTCAGTCCAGGGGTCAAGCCCCCCTGCTCCTACTGGTCTGCTGTCTCTGACTGCACTGCCACCACTCTGTTACAATATGTTTTATTGTAGCAAGAAACTTTAACTAAACAATTGCACATGTTCAACATACTGTACATACTTTTTGAAGTCAACAGATTTGCTAGTTGCAAGTCCAAGTAGTAGTAGCAGCATGTGCTATTTGCAGGCTTTCCTGACTGATCTTCAGCACTGTGCTGGTCACCGAGTTCATCTCCACAAAACACGTGAACATTAAAAACCAGGGTTATACAAGTGAACCTGACTGCCTTAATTGCATATGGAGCAGTGAGGGGGTGTAACGTGATCTGGAATTGTTAAGTTCCCTCCCTGATTTCAATCAGATCGGAATGTGTATCCAAATGAACTGCATCACCCTGTGTGCGTTTATTCATAGAGTAGTGAATGAGGACACTTCCGCAGTCTACCAGAGTTCAAACAGGTTTAAGTAACAATGTGGTTCTAAAAAATGAATGGTGGGCTCGTCAGCCACACCAACCTGTCTCACCCACTGATTGGCTCTCGGTTAACTTGTAACAAACATCCCTTGGGCTATATATTGTAGGAAGGTGTGACCCGTTTGTCAAGTGGAAATACCAAGCCTACTAGTGAAGGTGTTTTCAGAATTTTTTGTTTGTTTGTTGGTGTTGTAGTTTTAATAATAAAAACAAGATCTAAATATGAGGTCTCAGCTTAGAAAAGCCCCCCAGGTTTTTGAATTCTTGAAAAAGAAAGTGGTGGGAGTGCAGCACATTATGCCCAGGTCCTCGGCTTGCGCTCTAGATTCCAAGGATGTCAGTTTGGCACCCTGTGGACACAGTGTCACCTCCATCCCAGGACCCACGAGCTGGCCCGTGGTGGGCAGCCTGTTTGAGCTCCTTCTGAAAGGAGGCTTGAAAAGACAGCACGAGGCACTGGTAACGGAGTCAATTAACTAAATACCTACATGAAAGTAAAGTTATTGAATTGTTTTTCTTTCAAGGTAGTATAACATGCCGCAGAGAGTTAAGTTGTGCACGTGCAGTAATAATTTGCATACCGATGCTTTCTGCCTACTGTATTTGGCGAGAGGGAGAGGGAGGGGGGATGATATGATATTAAAATATAAATTTGCAGAATATACAACGTATTTAATTTTGTACCTACTTTTTTTGTATACTTGTTGTATTTGGAAGTAGTCTAACACAGGCAATCTGCATGCGTAATTACGCATATATTTTTTTTTGTTGTTGCTTCCCAGGTTCACTATCACAAGAAGTTCGGGAAGATTTTCAAAATGAAGTTGGGATCTTTTGAATCGGTCCACATCGGTGCTCCGTGTCTCCTGGAAGCCCTGTTTAGGAAAGAGAGCAACTGTCCGCAGAGGCTGGAGATAAAACCCTGGAAAGCATACAGAGACTATCGAGATGAGGCTTATGGGCTCATGATACTGTAAGTACAATACAGTGAGGCACACAGAACGTATGGATCAAAAAAAAAGATAACAAATATTCACCAAAACAAAGTGAAATTGTTTTAACTAAATAAATATCTTGAAGCAAGCTATAAACAGAAGAATATACTTGAAAATCGTTTTGGACATTTGTGTCATTGGATTAGGTAAACTTGTGCAACACTTGTAATTGTTGTAAACATATAGCATTATGCTAAACGTTTATTCGAAAACAAAGTTTAAATAGTAATGAGACAGAATCATTACACGAGAATGGTACAATCTGGAATTAAAGTTTGATAAATCGAACCTTTATTTCACACGCAGGGAAGGAAAGGATTGGCAAAGGGTCCGTAGCGCATTTCAGCAGAAGCTAATGAAACCCAGCGAAGTGATGAAACTGGATCGGAAAATCAATCAGGTATTTATCGTGCAGCTTAAAAGACTCAAAACAAAGTATCACAACAAGATGGGATACATCATATTGTTTTATGAAAAGAGCATGAAAAAGGCAAGCTCCCGATAGAGAATACCATTGTGGATATTCCGGTTAACATTTGATCAGTTATAGTACAACTCCGCCTCACTTAATAAACGCAATTTGGGAAATGCATACGATTAGAAGGGTTTCATGTAAGCTGCTGTACAGTATTGAGATGTTTCATCTAGTACAGCAGCACAATGTAGAGTACAGAGAACTGTAGCCGTTACAAGTTGTTGTGTTTAATTATTGCTACGTTCTTTTTATGCACAGCTATGTCCAAAGGTTTTGCATCACCTAGAAAGGATTGAGACGTAAATAAAGTTAAAACTATATAAACATAACTTAAAATTATTTATTTAGCACCATGTAATCAAAGAAACTACAAAATGATATCGCAACGCCATTAAAATTGTTGTCAGTTTTTAGTTAAATATATGAAAAACTACAAAGCGATATTATAATTGAATATGTTAACGTAACATTATTCAGCAGGTTTCATTCGACTTTATGGAGAAAAAAAAATCGCTAATTCTATAGGGTGATGCAGACCTTTTTGCCACAGCTGTATACTGTATATTTAGGCATAATTACCATTCCTGTAATACAGTGCAATATCTTCTACATTCGGAAGCAGATTCGATATGCTTAAAATATGTTTAAAGAATATTTTCCGTAATATCCCTTATGTTTTTTCAGGTCATGGCAGACTTCATTGAAAGAATGGAGACTGTTACTGATCCAAACGGCAGAATAGAAGACCTATACTGTGAACTGAACAAGTGGTCATTTGAAAGTAAGCATGGTATTATTCAGACTAGCATATAATAAATACAATAGTATATACTGAATACAAATATTTCATGAAATTGTTATTATTTCTACAGAAAAATATTGTTAATGATCCTATAATATACAATAAACTCTTACCAGTATATTAAATGAGCAACTCATATATTAAAAATATAAATGTATAATATTTTATTTATTACAGTTTCAGACAGCTTTACACCCCTAAGTGCTCCATACATTGAGATTCACTGAAGAGTACAATATCCTAACTTGTTGCATCTTAGTAGTATAATTAGCACTTACTGTAAACTATACTGTTTCATTATTGATTTTGCATTGAACCCTGTACTGTCTGTAAGTCTCCTTGGATGAAGGTGTCTGCCAAATAAATAAATGAATAACTACTACTACTACTACTACTACTACTACTACTACTACTACTACTACTACTAATAATAATAATAATAATAATAATAATAGTAATAATAATAATAGTAATAATAGTAGTAATAATAATAATGGCAGTGTGATCAGAGATCCAGGTTCGCTTGTATAATCCTGGTTTTCAGAATGGTATCTGCCCTGGTTTTTAATGTTCACATGTTTTGTGGAGATGAACTCGGTGACCAGCACAGTGCTGAAGATCAGTCAGGAAAGCCTTCGTGTTCACCTGCTCGGGTGTGGAGTGCAGATTCTTCTGACACACTCACATTTCTCTCAATGTCCTTTCCCTTGTGTCCCAGCTATCTGCCTGGTGCTCTATGACAAGAGGTTTGGGCTCCTGCAGAAAGAGGTGGACGAAGAAGCCTTAAACTTTATAAAGGCAATAAAAACAGTAAGTGAGAACAATGATTGATTTAAACAGCAAGTCTCTGCTGTGTAGAGAGCATGATATTTTCAAGGTCAGACTTGTGGAGTCTATTTTAATGATCTAAACAGTGACAGATCGTAATATCGTCGCCCTTTAACTTTACATGGTGTTATCCCTCACAGGTGATATATTGATACGTGTTGATAATAAAAACATGTTCATGATAGAGCAAGGTTACCAGGTTTAGGGTGGCGGTATTATAATCCACTGCTGGATGGGTCATTAAAAAAGAAAATTATTATATGATACTTAATTCAAGCCTGTTACCATGTATGAAATGCATCTAATGAGTATGGTTCTAAATACATTGCTTTGTTTCCGGTAGAGTAATTTCAAGATAATAGAGTGTTGACCAGAATATTCACAAAGCTGTGCATAATGTCAAAATTGTGTTGATCAAGGGGATACAAGACTAGCCATAGAAATTTCAAGACATTTGTCATTTAATTAACTATGTTTATTTTATTATTTCTAAATAGCTACAGGGAGTGTATAGTGTGCCAGTCTGTGTATCTTCAAAAGCATTTGGGATATTGGGTTCATTGAGTTCATCCAGTTTGAGTGCTACATGATTGTAGTGCTAGAACAAACACATTTCTTAACTCTAAGCCTGGTTTGTGAACAGATTAAATGGTTTGAAGTGTGCTAAGCGTGGTGGTGGGCGCTAGCATTCCATGAAGGATGATTTTCTTGTGTCTTTCTTTCAGATGATGAGTACTTTTGGCAAAATGATGGTGACTCCGGTGGAACTTCATAAAAGCTTGAACACAAAAACCTGGCAAGACCATACAGATGCCTGGGACCATATATTTAAAACAGGTATGTTATGTATGCATGTATACACTGTGACTAAAAAGTATTCAATCACACGCTAATCTGTGCTGTTTGGAGGAGGCTATTATCCGTAGGTCGACATCCAATTCATGACTCCCAGGATTGTTCAACATTCAGTGTGATGAACAAAGATCCCTCCCAGTCATTCTGTACTGGTATTAAATGGATAACATATGGAGCGGCTCTGTCCTGATACAAGTTTACCTTGAAACTATGCATTTTGTTTTTTATCTGCTTTATGCATACCTCATTGGGCTTTACCATGCTTAACATCTTTTTGATGGTTTTTCAAGAGGGTGTGGAGGGAGGCAGCCAGGCAGCCAAGGGGAACAATTGACATCACTAGCGAGTGGTAATCAATCTAAATAAGTTTTCCAGTCAGGTGGTGTGTAAGTGAACTTGGTGCCACTTCAGCTGTATGTAAAGCAGCGTCAGCTGTGCTGTAGTAAACTGTATAACCTGCTATGAAGGAGAGGAGCCAGATATTTGTAGGAGGAGGGTGAGGTTAACATGAAACATTGTCCTCTTTATTACTGCCCTTTCGAGACACAGTTTGTGTTGCCGCAGGCACATATCACAGGAAAACAACTCTCTCTCTCTCTCTCTCTCTCTCTCTCTCTCTCTCTCTCTCTCTCTCTCTCTCTCTCTCTCTCTCTCTCTCTCTCTCTCTCTCTCTCTCTCTCTCTCTCTCTCTCTCTCTCTCTCTCTCTCTCTCTCTCTCTCTCTCTCTTGCTCCACACATAAACAAAGTTTGTTTAAACAGTTCAACCTCCTGTAATTGGTCAGCCCAGTACAACTTCCATTGAGGATGTATCCTGGGTTTTTGCTGCTTCAATTGTTCATTGTCTGTTAATGATTAAAACTGCAGAAAATGCAACACTCTATCCCAGGAGAAGCAGGATGAAGCAGGATACTCATCCATCTTGATTAAAGCAAAGAGCCATTGAAAAACACATAACTTCAATATTTAGCGACAACCTTTCGGTTTCAACCTTCTTCTTTTTCAACCTTTATTTTTGGTAACTAATTTTTTAAATAGGGAGTTATCTATTAAATGCCTTTGAACACACACAAAAGATTATGTATATCAGAGTTTAATATATTATAATTCAAATATGAGATACCAGCCCTCTTTATTATATATAGTTTCCTTTTTAAGCAAAATGTAATGCCACTAATTTACAGACTATGATAGATTGATGCAGGTTGTAATAAAGAAAGGGTAAAGTTTACATGTGATCCTAACAGTGTCACCACACATGGCAATAAATGAATGTAACCCTGCCTATAAATAAGGTTGATGTCAAAACAACAAGCCCACCACACACACAGCCCCATCCCTGGAAATCCATGTATTATGCAACAGTTTATTTTTAACAAAGCACGTCTATCAAAAATACAACTTACCTACAGAGATTCACTTGATCCTCAGTTAGGGCAGCTTGTCCTTTCATTGTACTCTGAAGGTCCCAAGAGAACAGCGATGAAGCAGTAACTGATAGAGAAAGGCTACACGACTATGAATATCCATCACCATTTTTGGGTGATTCCAGTTTGCTTATACACTGCCTATACCCAGTGTCTGTGCTCACTCAAACAGTTGATTGCAGTAGGTGGAGAATGGGGAAACAATGATGAATAAACCATGCACAAAAACACCATACACGTTTTATGAATACTGGTATAGGTCTGGTATTGGATGAGTGTATTGTATAATAGATATGTGCCTTATCTATTACACTGTATCTGTTACACACGCACACTTCTTGTGAATACTCACATACTCATGTGGAGTTCTACTAGATTTCTGTATTTGTTTCCTTTTTTTCTTTAGCAAAAGTCTACATTGACAAGAGACTGAGCACACATTCAGCAAATCCAGCAGATGACTTTCTGTGTGATATCTACCACAGCAATGATCTCTCCAGGAAGGAGCTGTATGCTGCTACTGCAGAGCTGCAGGTTGGAGGGGTAGAAACAGTAAGTAGCCTCTGTGCGGAAGCGAAGCCATTCACCCAGTAGCATGCATACTTAATGGCAGAGCTAAGATAGGCTCAGCAATGCAATGCATCTTAAAGTAATTGGTTAAGATTTAGGAAGTCATTTAGTATTAACTTTTCAGAACTGCATTCTTGTACGGAATAAAGATAAACAATTGACGTTTTTTGTTTGAAATCATTCAAACATAGTTTTAAAATGAAATGCGCAGCAGAGATAGGTGTAAACTTGTGTCACAAATCCAATATGATATTTACTGGAAATAATTATAAATTGTTGTTTCTTTTTGTGTGTGTGTGTGTGTGTGTCTTTTAGACTGCCAACAGCTTACTCTGGGCAATCTTCAATATCTCCCGTAATCCGCATGTCCAAGAAAAGCTCCACAAGGAAATTCAAGATGTGATTTCAGTTCATCCGATTCCCACTGCGAAAGACATTATGAAAATGCCTTATCTTAAAGCTTGTCTGAAAGAGTCTATGAGGCAAGTCACATTCATTTTCATATTGATTTACTTCTAAACTGTTTTAGTGCACTGCGAATTATGATACACTAAAGCTGTGCTTATCATGTTTTACATGTATGACAATTACAGCAGACAGTAAATAACTTTTTTCAGTCAAATAGCTGGCTAATTCAGTATAAAACCTTCATACAATTCAGCCTTTTTCACTAAGCAGAGCGGTAAGGGGCCATCCCCTCCAGTATTATTATTATTATTATTTATTTCTTAGCAGACGCCCTTATCCAGGGCGACTTACAATTGCTACAAGATATCAGATTATTTTTACATACAAATACCCATTTATACAGTTGGGTTTTTACTGGAGCAATCTAGGTGAAGTACCTTGCTCAAGGGTACAGCAGCAGTGTCCTCCACTGGGGATTGAACCCATAACCCTTCGGTCAAGAATCCAGAGCCCTAACCACTACTCCACACTGCTGTATATTAATTCAAATGACATTAAGCCAGGCTTGCTAACCTTTCAGCAAATTGATGCCATTGAAAACTTTGGAATAATACTAATAGCTAATACAACATGATGATATAGTCAAAGTTACTCATCGAACTGATCTCTTGCAGGTTAACACCATCAGTTCCATTCACAAGCAGGACATTAGACAAAGAAACAGTGCTGGGTGATTATGTGCTGCCCAAGGGGGTAAGTACAAGGCTGCTTTATAATTGTTAGTTTTTTATAAACCAGCAATGAGAAGGCACACATCTGCAAATATATGATTTTCTTTAATGTAGCATGTTGTAATGGATCAATATTACTCAAGTGCATTATTATACAAAGAGCATATCAATTATATTGTTAAAAAAAACCCTGATTGAAGGACTGTATTATACATCACATTGTACATGATCATATGTACAGCCTTTATACATTTCAATTTATTAACCCTTGACGTGTTTTCTTTATAGACCATCTTGATGATAAACAGCCAGGTGTTGGGATCCAATGAAGAATACTTTGATGATGGCAAGCAGTTTAAACCCGAGCGCTGGCTGCAAGGCAGGAATTCTATCAATCCGTTTGCTCATGTGCCATTTGGCATTGGAAAGAGAATGTGTATAGGGCGCCGACTGGCAGAGTTACAGCTACAGCTAGCACTGTGTTGGGTAAGGATATGGTTACTTATGCCACCACATTTTAATTTAGGGGCAGCCCATAAAGGACAATAACAGTGGAGGGGGGGGGGTGGTGCTTGTGAATGACTTTTTCTAAATACTTGTCTGGACGTGTCATTCAAATAAAAAAACAGAGAGATGACCAACTGATTGATTGTACGTACAGAAGCCATGTTCACATAGATGGTTTGCGGAAAGCTTTTGCTAGGACTATATAAGGTACATTTATTTTCCCCCTGTGTTAATAGACATTGTACTTTCTGAATTGCAGATCATAAAAGAATTTAGAATTGTGCCTACTGATCTCAACCCTGTGGAAATGAATCATTCTGGAATCCTCATCCCTAGCCGTGAGATGCCAGTTGCATTTATCAGACGATAAGGTACTGCATGGATCACTCCTTTTATTACACTAGCGGTATGTTACCCATTAAAATAGTTCATATTTGAAAAGAAAACAAAAAAACCTGAAACTGTATAATCTGAACTGATAAAAAAGGATATTTGTCTTATAATAAAGGATAATAATTGTGAAGATGGACAGTAATAAGATCTATTTCAGTGCATTATACAGTGTGCCCCCTTTATAAAGAAACCCTTTGTACCACAGAACCAGTTATAAGACAGCATGGTTGTGCCTCTGTCTCAGACAATAGGGCCCTAGATCTTTGTGAAAATGTATTTTAAGTCACCTGAACTTGTATCCTGCCCTCGGAATGTCATTGACTAAAAAAAAAAAATTCTAAAGATTCAACTTGAAATGAAAGATGCCTAATGTTTGTTTTTACATATTTTTAACAGGTAACCCATGCAAGACGTTTTTACACTTTATCTAAAAAACAGAAGCGATACAGTACAGCAATTCAGTGGCCCTCTGAAATCTGTACTTGGTTCTGGAATTCGTAAAGGAAAAAATAAAACAAAAACATACCTTGTGTACTACATTTGACAAGGTTAACAGGACCACAATATTGATAAGAAGATAATATAATACAGTGCTGGACCAAACAGCCATTAGCAGAGCAGGGTGTGTCCTATACTTACAGATAGCACAGGAGGTAAACTTGAGGAGCACACTTAGCTATTGCACTTTAATTCAGACATTGCCTTTAGATCATTTTTTAATTTAACTCACACTTTATGTAAAACCTGTTTTAATGTATAAACTGCTGGGAGAGTTCAAAATGAGCCATGCAAGAGTTAAAAAAAAGTTTTAAAAAAAAACCTTTGACTATAGATGATGGCTCCTTAGTTCTTCACTCATTGTGCTTTGCAAAAAAGGCACTTTTTTGTTGTTACCATAGTAACCTCTTTACATCCTAATAAAGGAATACACAGGATTTATGTTGGGCAATAATGATCAATGACGATTGCTGTATTACAAATTCATTTTGTTACCCTAGGCCCAAAACTAACCATAACCCAATAATCCTAAAGTGTTAGTAATCTTTATAGGAGAAATAACAATTAGCATATTTATTCATCTTTGATTAATCTTGTCACAAAACAGGACTGTGTTGTGACTGCTGCTATATTTATTAACAAATATGAACTTGCTTCTGTATATTTCTACTGTGTATCATATTTAGAACTGAGAATATTTGTGTATTGAAACACATAATACATGTTTTTGTCTATACATTATATACCTGGTTCTAAAAAAAATGTAAATCTATGTGAACATTAACATCAGTGTCTAACTATTAAAAGCATTATTTCAAAACCTTTTTGTTTTGCATTATTATTATTATTATTATTATTATTATTATTATTATTATTATTAATAAAGCCTAGTCAATTTATACTTAGGTAATGTGCATAGATCTTAAACATTTTTTGAAGACTGAACCTACTGTGGGCTAATATGTGAGGTGAATATAATAGTTGCTTATGACACCCTGTACTGTTTTAGTGTCGCTAAATCAATTCTGCTGTATATTAGGAACAGTGTTCCAATTAGTCTAATCAACAGTCAACTTGTTTTCACCAAAGCCTAATAAAGGTTACACTAGGTTCCTAATTTTAAAAAATGACACCTGACTCGCATGTGTTAGTCTAGACTCAATGTTTGGCTTCCGATCTGTCGCTGTGAAATCAGAAACACTTCACACCTGGGTCTCTCTTTGTTTGTAGCACACCTTAAAGCTGCACTACTGGAGGCTCATTTAAAATCAGTTTTCCATGTACAGTGCCTTGCGATAGTATTCGGCCCCCTTGAACTTTGCGACCTTTTGCCACATTTCAGGCTTCAAACATAAAGATATGAAACTGTAATTTTTTGTGAAGAATCAACAACAAGTGGGACACAATCATGAAGTGGAACGAAATTTATTGGATATTTCAAACTTTTTTAACAAATAAAAAACTGAAAAATTGGGCGTGCAAAATTATTCAGCCCCCTTAAGTTAATACTTTGTAGCGCCACCTTTTGCTGCGATTACAGCTGTAAGTCGCTTGGGGTATGTCTCTATCAGTTTTGCACATCGAGAGACTGAAATTTTTGCCCATTCCTCCTTGCAAAACAGCTCGAGCTCAGTGAGGTTGGATGGAGAGCATTTGTGAACAGCAGTTTTCAGTTCTTTCCACAGATTCTCAATTGGATTCAGGTCTGGACTTTGACTTGGCCATTCTAACACCTGGATATGTTTATTTGTGAACCATTCCATTGTAGATTTTGCTTTATGTTTTGGATCATTGTCTTATTGGAAGACAAATCTCCGTCCCAGTCTCAGGTCTTTTGCAGACTCCATCAGGTTTTCTTCCAGAATGGTCCTGTATTTGGCTCCATCCATCTTCCCATCAATTTTAACCATCTTCCCTGTCCCTGCTGAAGAAAAGCAGGCCCAAACCATGATGCTGCCACCACCATGTTTGACAGTGGGGATGGTGTGTTCAGGGTGATGAGCTGTGTTGCTTTTACGCCAAACATAACGTTTTGCATTGTTGCCAAAAAGTTCGATTTTGGTTTCATCTGACCAGAGCACCTTCTTCCACATGTTTGGTGTGTCTCCCAGGTGGCTTGTGGCAAACTGTAAACGACACTTTTTATGGATATCTTTAAGAAATGGCTTTCTTCTTGCCACTCTTCCATAAAGGCCAGATTTGTGCAGTATACGACTGATTGTTGTCCTATGGACAGAGTCTCCCACCTCAGCTGTAGATCTCTGCAGTTCATCCAGAGTGATCATGGGCCTCTTGGCTGCATCTCTGATCAGTCTTCTCCTTGTATGAGCTGAAAGTTTAGAGGGACGGCCAGGTCTTGGTAGATTTGCAGTGGTCTGATACTCCTTCCATTTCAATATTATCGCTTGCACAGTGCTCCTTGGGATGTTTAAAGCTTGGGAAATCTTTTTGTATCCAAATCCGGCTTTAAACTTCTCCACAACAGTATCTCGGACCTGCCTGGTGTGTTCCTTGTTCTTCATGATGCTCTCTGCGCTTTAAACGGACCTCTGAGACTATCACAGTTTATACGGAGACTTGATTACACACAGGTGGATTCTATTTATCATCATTAGTCATTTAGGTCAACATTGGATCATTCAGAGATCCTCACTGAACTTCTGGAGAGAGTTTGCTGCACTGAAAGTAAAGGGGCTGAATAATTTTGCACGCCCAATTTTTCAGTTTTTTATTTGTTAAAAAAGTTTGAAATATCCAATAAATTTCATTCCACTTCATGATTGTGTCCCACTTGTTGTTGATTCTTCACAAAAAATTACAGTTTCATATCTTTATGTTTGAAGCCTGAAATGTGGCAAAAGGTCGCAAAGTTCAAGGGGGCCGAATACTTTCGCAAGGCACTGTATATCTTTAGCACCACTGCAGCTGCTTCCTTATCACTGCGCTTTCCATTTCTAATACATTTTATTCACTTTAAAAATCTCTGCAGGTACAGAGCTGCCCTCTCCTCCATGCTGGTCTACACCTATTATAGACCTTTATGATTTATTTAATTGACAAGAGTTTCTTTCCCTTTTGCACGTCCATGCCGTCCTGCTCTACTGAAACCATAGAACAGGTTAAAATCTATAAAGAAGTGCACAAACAGAACTGAGGAACACGGATGAAATAATGGCAGGTGGTAAACATACTGTATGAAGCATGAAAGGGAACAATGTATTAAGACTTTCCTGCAGTAAGTGTCCAAAGAGTTTGAGGTCTTGCCACAGCTTATGAACCCCCCTGCTTGCCAATCTGTCCTAGGGCTTTCTCAAGCAGTGACTGTGGTGGGTTTCTATTGTGGACACCGTAATCCAATGAGGACCATGTTTAGTCCAGCAAACTTATTTCACACACTAACTGAGCCGATTGGAACCCTGACTACCAGAGATGAAAGGCAGGAGTGACTAGTGAATGCTGTGGCTACTGAACCTGCAAGCTACTGGGATAAATGCGAATGTTTTATCTGACAACTTAGCCTACATTGGAAAATGCCTATTACGATAATGTGCACATTTTATCTTAGTGTAGGCCCCTCATAAAGATAGCAATGCCTGGTTAACATTATTGACCTTGGGGAGGGAAGAAAAAGTACAGTACACAATTCATAATCATATATTAATCTTTGTCCTGCAGCACATCAGGAGGGGAGCCTCGTCTATGTGTTACTGAAACAAGGCAAGCTGGCTATGGCTAGTTCCTTGGTGAAGCAAAACCTTTGGCCATAGCTGTACATTCACACTGCGTCCACCAAGTTTTTGGACAGAGTTTCTAAACCTTTTTGCTTTTTATACCACATTCAGATACTCTGCTTACTGATACTGGATTTACATACTAATATATATATATATATATATATATATATATATACAGTACTGTGCAAAAGTTTTAGGCAGGTGTGAAAAAATGCTGTAAAGTAAGAATGCTTTCAAAAATAGACATGTTAATAGTTTATATTTATCAATTAACAAAATGCAAAGTGAGTGAACAGAAGAAAAATCTACATCAAATCAATATTTGGTGTGACCACCCTTTGCCTTCAAAACAGCATCAATTCTTCTAGGTTTGAAATTTCAGCCTGGGAGAGACCTTGCTGATGCAGTATAACTACCTTGTGTCTTGTTGCTGTGCTCAGTCTTGTCATGGTGTATGACTTTTGACAGTAAACTGTCTTCAGCAACCTCACCTTGTTAGCTGAGTTTGGCTGTTCCTCACCCAGTTTTATTCCTCCTACACAGCTGTTTCTGTTTCAGTTAATGATTGTGTTTCAACCTACACATTGAATTGATGATCATTAGCACCTGTTTGGTATAATTGTTTAATCATACACCTGACTATATGCCTACAAAATCCCTGACTTTGTGCAAGTGTACCTAGAAGAATTGATGCTGTTTTGAAGGCAAAGGGTGGTCACACCAAATATGGATTTGATTTAGATTTTTCTTCTGTTCACTCACTTTGCATTTAGTTAATTGATAAATATAATCTATTAACATGTCTATTTTTGAAAGCATTCTTACTTTACAGCATTTTTTCACACCTGCCTAAAACTTGTGCACAGTACTGTATATATATATATATATATATATATATATATATATATATATATATATATATTTTAGCTCAAAGAGCCAGCTGCCCAACGTTTCGATATGTTGTACATATCTTTCTCAAGGGAGCCTGTGTTTGAATCCAAACATTGGAGGTATTTATAGGTTTTTGACGGCATGACAACTACTTGTTATTGTTTACATTCAAATTCATGATTTATTCTTACATGATGTAATGGTGTTCTATATATTGTGACATCATTTTTACTTCTATCTTTGAATCTGTATTAATTCTAATTAACACTACTTTATATAAACTTATATTTTTATTATATCATGCAATGCTGGCTCTGAGGATCAATCTAGATTTGGCCTCCCCAGCGCATCAGCATGCACAACTTTTGAATGAATTTTGTTTATTTATTTAAATGTTATATATTTATTGAAGTTAATTAGTTCATTCTTTTCTGTTGAGTCCCGCTGGCATAATCGTGTTCAGTCTATTTATCCATTTACTTTCTTTTATTCTTCTATATGTCGCATTGTCTAATTTGAGCTGTTCTAATACTACAAACTTTACATCATTTATGTCATGTCCCTGACTGGTGAAGTGCTGTACTATTGGTTCATTCATTTTTTTATTTCTAATATATATATATATCCTATACAAAGGAAAACAGCAAGAATGAATACTAAGCCTGTCCTGCATAGCCTGTGCAGAGGAAAACAGCAAGAATGGGCTTAACTGTGTCTGACACATATATCTCTGATCTGAACCTTTTAAATGCTCACAAATCTGACTCAACCTGACTGAATACTTACAGATGCTTAATTCAGATGTCTGCTTATAAAAGGTGCCAAAAAGGTGCTAATCAGGGATTAAATACCTACCATGTTTATTGCTAGTTTTCCAGTTACACAGGTGTTTTTTTTCATTGTGAAGAAATGTAGTATTTATGCCCCCTGTTGTTCTGGTGTTTATTAGCTGCTTAGTTCATGTAGCGGTAAATATGGGTTTTTACCATATTACTCAATGTTACTACAAATTGTTCAATAGCAAGATAAGCATGAGTTTGTAGAATAAACCTTAGTGGGTTCATGCAGATAGTCTTGTTTTGTTGAGTTACAATTTGGTCATACTAACTTAGGCCTGCCCTCATAAAAATAATTGACAGAAAAATAATCTTTCTAAACGTGTTACAGTCTCTATTACAAAGCACTATGGTCTGTTTGAACTGTAAATACAAGAAATATGATGGTACAGTATGATGAAAACATTGGCATAGTTGCTTAGTCATTGAGTATTAAGAATAGCAATGTATGCTGAATGCATGAATGCCCTGAGCTGACTAGCATTATTGCCCAATAAAGATTGACTGGTGTTTGAACTGATGTCAAGCCATAAGAGGCAGGTCTGAGGAACCAATGAACCTTTAAATGACTTCCTGCTGTTGATTTATTATGGAACAAACTTACTCAGATTGGGTTCAATTAGAAAATTATTGTTTTTCAACTTGGCACATTTGTTTTCCTTTGTCAAAAACAGATATGGACTTTGTACTTTTGTACAATTCTTTCTCAATCAATAGTAAAAATTGCATTTAAATTAGAAACTATTGCATACAGACAAAAGCTGTTTAATTAATAAGACATTATATGGCAAGTAATCTGAAGTAGTAGCAGTGTTTGATTTTTGTTTTGTATAAAAACTGGAAATTTATTATTTTGTGAGGTGACCAGAATTACTACAAAGGTTCAGATGTTACTCTGGGGTCATTGGACCTACACTAAAGGCATTTAGATTAGTACTTGCACACAGCAAATACTGGCAACACCACACAGCCAGGACATGAACCTGCTCTTCCCAGACTGTATGGCAACACCACACAACCAGGACATGAACCTGCTCTCCCCAGACTGTATGGCAACACCACACAGCCAGGACATGAACCTGCTCTCCCCAGACTGTATGGCAACACCACACAGCCAGGACATGAACCTGCTCTCCCCCGACTGTATGGCCCTACTGCATATAGTATGATAATAAAAAAACACAATCAATAACAGAAAAACTGAAAACCCATTAAAGACTATATTATTACCGCTGGCTGTTTCTGTGCCTTGTTTTAAATAGTACATTTTGCACATAATTTGGTATAGGCTGTAATCAACCAAGGCAATTGGTTAAAAGCATTCCTCACAAAGCAGAACCCAAGGTACTTATGAGCAAACATGTTTAACAAAGCACAAGTTCAAAGAATTACATTGATGGATATGTGCAAGAAAGTTATTTTGGCGGATAATGGCAGAAGCTTTGTTGCCCTGGGTAACGGGCTCTAGTCCTTGGGAGTCAGCAGCAGAGGTCAGAGGTCATGAACCCCTGCGTATTTCCACTGCCTCTTTTGTTTAAATCATTAAAAGAGAACTTTGTGAAAAACAACATCTTTAACAGTATGTGTGTGTGTGTCTCTTTAGTGTATTTATATAGTGTGTGTGTGTCTCTTTAGTATATCTATAACATCATGTGTGTGTCTCTTTAGTGTATTTATAAACAGTGTGTGTGTGTGTGTGTGTGTGTGTCTTTTTAGTGTATTTATAACAGTATGTTTGTGTGTGTCTTTAGTATATTTATAACATCATGTGTGTGTCTCTTTAGTGTATTGTTGTCTTTAAGAAAGTAAAATGCCAAGTTTGGTCCTGTTTTGATTTTTAAATGGTGGTGATATTTAAATGTATTCTTTAGATCAACTGAAAAGGCCTTAAGCACTGTACCTCCGAACACCATTGCAATTTTTGTGTTTACTTCAAAGATTATGAAAAAATCAAATTTCATTGGAAATTCATTGTTGTTAAATTGTTGAACTGTTAAAGATTGCATTAGTCATGCTATAATTATAATATAGTCCTTGTTCAGTTTGAGTTCTGTCCTTTTTTTTTTTGGTTGCAGGCTGGTTGTGGAATAAATATTACTTTTACAGTTTGGGGTACAAAAGGCTTTTTTTCTCTTATTAAAGTTTCTCTGAGAAGCCATCAAAGCCACAGAGTTGACTATCGCCATTGTGAACCCGATGACTCCTGTAATCTCACCCGTCTTGTTTTCCTATGAACGTCGTAATTAAGGTGATAGGGGAAGGTACACAACTGCACACATCCATCAGTGGTGTCAATTACAGAGGGTAGAAGGGTCAAAGCTTTTGACATCAGTGTAAACTAATGATTTATTAGTACTACCAGACAAGGCGTAAGACAAGATGAGAACAAATTAGTATCTTCCTTAGTGATCTCCCTTAGAAACGTTTACCACAGTATTTTTGCAGTTTTCCCATGTTTATATTATTCACTTACCCATAGTTTATCCTTGTTTGCCATGTTTTATAAATATTCTTTACCATACCTAGCTGGTCTTTACAATGCTTACCTATGCTTTACCATGCTTTCATTATGCTTTATTACACTTTGCTGTGCTTTTATTATGGTAAACTTGTATAAGGGCTTATACTGTAGTTTTTAAGTACATAGAGCTAACATGCATTACCATAACTTTGTAGATCTTACATTTTCCTATAAGATTTTTCACAGAATTTTGTTGAACATAAATTGGGCAAACACTATTTTTTTAAATTTTTTTACTTATTTCAGTCGTGCATGTGAGTTCATCCATAACTATCAAAAACTCAGTTGTGCTAAACTTAGGAATACTCAAATAAACTCGATCAATTCAATGACTAACATTTCCACTAGATTTGTGTTTTCAATGGCTTCTGGCTGAAATGTTTCTCATTGCATACATGAGTTGCTTCTGGGAGTTTGCTTTCTTGTGAAATGAAAAGCTGGGCAGAATGTTTGGTTTTTTCAGACTTTACTCTCAAACTCACAGGAGCTTTGTGCTTTGGCTGGCTTTTCCTATGACTGACGCATTTTCAACGTCAATGGCGTTATCACCTCTTGAAGTTGAATGCTGTGAACTACAGTAGAAATGTAGCACTGCAATGTCAAATTGTGCGTCTTTCATACAGGAAAACGTAAAACTAACAAAATGACAGCAATAAATACTCGGCAAGAAATGTGTAGAAATAAGCAACCTGACCTTACTTAACTGTCTTACTGTAAACGTCTGATGTTTTCCAATTTTGTACTGTGTGCTGTCGTTAATATTACTCAACACATATGTTGTATCCAAATGTGGTTGAGGTTTTCACAATTAAGGTGGTGTAACAAATGCTTTGGTAATACAGTATTATGCATGGTAGTATGCATCGATAACGTGTTATTTATGACCCGAGATATCACCATTGCAATATCTGTCTAAGTTTCTTGCCAAAACATTATCCATGCCAAGATGTCTAGACCTTTCAATTGAGGACTACTTGAGCAGCAAGGGTCACATTTTCCTTGGTGTTTCCTATTTCCCTTGGTGTTACATTTGGAAGGAGTGTTCAGTAAATTTAGTCAATTTGAAGCTTCATAGAAAATGTGTGGGTCTTTACAACGTGAGACCTACACAATTATAGTAATTCATATAAGTGTAGAATTACTGAAATTATTTTGGTAGCTCTTTCTACTTTAAATGGCTAACTGGAGATTATCTCCAAAGACAGCTCAGTGGGCATTTTATCAATAACCCAGGGCATGTGGGATATCAAACAACTGAAATTGGACCTGGACAAGAGGCTACAGTTCCCTTCTTTTACAAAATGGGGACACCCCCACACACAAACACACAAATACACACACACAAACACACACACACACACACACACACACACACACACACACACACACACACCCTGAGCTTGAGAAGACCCTCGTAGGAAGAAAGAGGGGAAACAGATTGATTTGAGAACAGTATCAAAGGAGGAGTTCACCCTGTGGCCCCTGTCAGCTCTAAACAGCACGAAGGTTCTTTCTCAGAAGACTCTGAAAAACACATTGCCCTTGTACAGTTGAAAAACACACTGCTGCTGTTGTTATTGCATTTTTAAAACCACTGGGTGTCATTATGCCTTCGGTTTCACCTTGAACCCAATGCAATGTTTGCTCTGGGTACGGGTAGGGAGCGGGAGAACACAACCAAGAGAACATTTTCCTGGAAAGCATGTACTAGGAGTAGCACAACTACTGATAGTGTAGATAAAAATCGTAAAATAGCTGCCACTTTACTACTATTATAATTACAAATTATTTACAGCAAGACTAGGGGTGGCAAACCCAGCCATTCCACGTTGGATCATATTTGGGGACAACAGCACTTGTGGGACAGACGGCTCATTAAAATCTCTTGCATATTTTAAAGAGGGGGTGATTTTCTATTGAGGGATACCAAGATATTTAGTAAGCAAGTAGAGTGAAGTTATCCGGAAACAAACTCCCCATCCCCAGTTGTACTGCTTACCTAGAAAAAGAAGAATATTTCACAGTACCATTCTACTTGTGAGATGTCTTGCTCATTCAAATATTTAACATATTTTACAAGGAGACGTCACGTGATGACATTGATAATGTCATGTGACGTGCGAGTAGTCAACAGCCAGTTTCTTAGGCTGACAGTCACTTTCTATTCGACTGGTCGACTTTGACTATTTGGTGCTCCCTCTAATGTGTACTGCCACTCATAAGTACATGAGCAGTCAAACTAGGCAGTGCACGCTTAACAGTATTAGTGAACAATATGCAACTGTGATGATGTACTCTTAGAGATTACCAAATGTTACTTAAATGTTGAAGAATAATTTAAAACTTGGTTACAGACTGTTAAGACTACAATTAGAGTAAATGCCACACAACTCTCTTGTTTAACCATGAATTGTAACTTGGTAGTGCCAACTACCAAGTAGTACCTATTCTGTGTGGTGATAAACACAGCAACAATGACTACAAAATAGCTGAATAGCAAAACGAGGATATTTTTACATTGATATGTGAGCAGTGTTGCCAGATTTATTAGCTTCTGTGTCATTTAAAAAAAAAAAAAAAAAAAAAAAAAGCTGAGTGGATAATAAACTGTTCAAATTGCCTTATTGTGAATTAATACATAAACAAAATATTTTATATCCAGAACTATTTTATTATTAAGTAATTACTATTCTGGATTGCTTTATTCTAACTTTGTATTGGAGTCAAAGTTTAGTTATCCTTACAGACATGTATCAGCCTTTACAGACTGGATATGGAGCAAGCATTGCGAAGCACAGTTGAAACCAAAGTTCTTCATAGTAAAAGCATAGCAAAGCATAATAAGGGACAGTGAAAGCACAGGAAAGCATTGTAAAGCACAGAGGGGTATGATAAAGCAGATTTAAAAACATGGTAAAGCGTGGTAAACTATGGTAAATACATTGTATAATCATTGGAAAAAAACATGGGAAAACTGCAAAAATACGCTAGTAAACTTTTATAAGCTCAAAAGATATCCTCCTTGAAGAGCGGTTGTGTGTCAGGGAAAATACTTCTTTCTGCAGGTTTCAAGTATCAGGTCTTAAAAATGCTGGTTTGCTGTAACCAGACTCAGCTGGTATGAAGCTGTTATGAAGACAGTGTTTTCTGTTCAGGTTTATGCATTTAAAATATACTGGGAGAAACTCTCTGTGGTTCTTTGTTTGATTGCAATCAAAATAGGAGAATAAAATATATACATGAAAAAAAATATTCTGGTGCCTGCCATAGACCTGCCATGGTTTAATTGCTCTGTGGCAAACAACAGCACACTTTTCATGCAGTGTTAACATTAAATAATCACACAGATAGCATAGTGCCATGATTAGAATGAATTCCTAGGGTAAAACACGCTGTGCATATTCTGAATGATCGAGAGGCCTCATTCATGCATTTACGTAGGCAATGTTTCCTCTTGTTTAACTGTTTGACCGTAACCAAGGTTATTTTATCTGTTCACCCTGTTTGTCTTGTGCCAAATCAGTTCATTGATCAGAAACTTTTTTTTTTCATCCAGGTCATTCCAATGGATTTTTCCTACACTTTATCACAAGCGGTCAGCCTGTGCCTGAGCTGGTACCGAAGTCTAAGAACCAAATATAGTTGTTCCTGGCATAGTGGAAATTAAGCATAAGGGGTGTTTTGATAACTATTGTGCTCCACATTGACCTGGTGTCTATTTTTTAAACTGCATAACTGTTACAATGCAGCATTTTAGACATTGAGTAACTGAGTAATGCTATACTGCTCACATTACTAGTACTGGTACTGTGAAAGTACTCCAAAGTTCAGCCATATTACTCAAGTATATACAATCTGAATAGAATTTAATAAACATTTGTCCACAGATTAGTGGTTCTCAATCCTGGTCCTCGGGGACCCCTGTGTCTGTTGGTTTTCATTCCAAGTAGACCCTTAATTGAACTGGTAAAGTTTGTAATTAGACCCTTTTTATTGTTTTCAGCTCTTAAACATTTGCAGAGTTCAAGTTACTTATAAAAAATAAGATAAATTCAAATCTTCTGTTTAAGAGCTGAAAAAAAATTAAAATAAGTCTAATTAAGCAAATTATCAGTTTGCAATTACTTTTCTCTATAAAAGTAGGTTAAACACCAGAAACTACAGTATTATCAAGTTGTCACACTGCAGTACTCACTTTTAATGAGAATGTGCCACCTACAGGAGTGACTGGTACCTACGCAATCTATTTTTGTCGGGAAGGCTAAAAACCCTCCCACGCGGTTTACATTCCCTTTAAACGGAACGTACCATTTATTGATAGTACATTTAGCGGAGAAAAACTAAAAACATCTTAAAAGGAAACATTTATTGTTTTGAACGTTTACTATTTTAAATATACTTTACAAATATCAAACAATATTGCCCACGTATGGACTTTAATATACATTAATTATAATTATGTTAGTTGAGGAATGGATTAGTCTATAAAAATGGCAGCCACCATGAAAGGGACAGTGGTGAGTATTTGTTGGGAGAATAACAGCGATATCCTGTGTTTCTTACAGAATTGTATACATTTTAAAAATAAAATATTTTAAATTAAAGTGTTTGTTAAGTCTAGTTGTAAAACGATGTGTTACTGTTTCGTTATGCGACGATATTACAATTCAGGTTAGGGTGTGACAGTTGAGACGCCGGCGCATTGCATTCTAGATAGCGAGATGTGTGCAGTTACATGTTAGTTGCTGTACATTGCTCTGTATTTCAGAGCTTTAACATATTTTCCAAATTTCAGTAAAACGTCGATTGCTCCTTTTTGCATTTTATTTAACAAAAATATTATTAGACTTAACAGTCCTTGATACAAGTACACTTTTACCACCATAACTTAAGATTGCTGTTTCAGTACTGTATACTAAATACTCTGATTATCGATTTGTGTTTTTTATTCATGAAAGGCGTATTTTTTTCTAACGATGTATGTTGGTCAGCAATTTTTGTTTGAAGTTAAGCAAAATACGTGTTCACGTTTCAATAAATGTGCTGAAAAGAAATCAAATTTGACTCGCATAGCAGGCCTCTCAATTCAACTGCTTACTACCAAACAAATAAACTGACGTCCCCATTTTGTTATATTTATTAGTTTAGCGTTCTGTATATTTGCATCCAAAAGCAGACTTTGTGTTTCGTTACTAAAGGTATTTTTTTAGCAGTAGGGACCAACAATGAAACCTCTTTTCCTTTGTTACTCTGTAAGTCAATGTACAGTAGGCGTGCTTGTGGATGTTATAGTGTCCACATTTATTAAAACACCTCATTACTTATGTTGTTTTGGTTTGCATATGAAATCAAACCACTGAAACTGAAAATCTTGGAACATTTTCAAAATAGTATGTGAAACGAAACACGTAAACACAAATGGTAAAATACAGGAGACTTTTTAGAAGCTGTTTAAGATGCCTAATTAAAGCACAAAGTGGTCTAACATTTTCGCATGAATGCCTATTGTTTCTTTATCACTGATTACTGACTGCAAATTGCAATTCTCGTACCTAGAGGTTTTCATGCAGGTAGGTGTGTATATAAAGGATATAAATGACAAATCTTGAGGTGTTCAGAATAATGTGCACACTACTGTAAATTACATCTCCGAGCTTTGTAGGTGCTCAGGATACATTTTTTACATTATAAAATAAGCACTGCACATCAAATTCCAAAGTAATTTAAAATCTAATGGAAAACTAATATTGTTTCCCCTTGCTATTGTGTATTAATTTCAGTGACATACACATTTATATTCTCCCTGTTTATTGCAGTCAGTCGAAGATGTTAATGTGACCTTTGAAGATCAGCAGAAGATAAACAAGTTTGCAAGAAACACAAATCGGATGTCTGAACTTAAAGATGAAATAGAAGCAAAAAAGGTAATTTATTTAATAGCAGATGCCCTTACCCAGGTACACACATACACGTGCCTCCCAAGTAACACCAGATATTATGTTTTCCTTTAATGTCTTGTTTAATTTGCCGGATGCCTGTGACATTTTAGACTTCAGCAGCTCTTTGTTTCTCTGCACATTCACTTACAAATTTCTGAAGAACACGTCAACAAAGTAGCCAGATAATTGAATGAGAGAAAATGCTGCCCTTTATTGTTTCTTAAATTAGCGTGCAATGTTTTTGGTTAAAGGAGCTGTTTATATTCATATTATCCATTTTCTATACACTTATATTGCTAATTATGTCACTACTTCTTTACAGAAATCTTTGCAGAACTTGGAGGACGCTAGTGATGACATCATGATGTTAGATGATGAGGATTCAATAGCTATCCCCTATCAGATTGGAGATGTCTTTATTAGCCATTCCCAGGAGGAGACACAAGACATGTTAGAAGGTGCAAAGGTAAACCGGTCACGTTTTGTACTTTTAATATTATTATATGTACAATATGGTGCAGCTGATATGTGCATGGGCTTACTGACCTCTCTACACAAGTGGGTGAAAATCAGACTGTGTCTATATATTTTTTTGAAGAATAATTAATCAGTATAGCTAATTTTGATCTGATGTCATTTCCATCTGATAGGAGATACAAGCAGTCTGATACAAAAATGTTTCAGATGGTTGTATCACATCAGTATCGATGTCTACTCTATAAATTGCTGTAGCTAATGTGATTGAAATAGTGAGTTTTCAGTTTATCCATTACTTTTCTTCTTCATTATATATTTATTGAAACAGTAGAATTACAGTAAGCTGTGGTCTAGTTCTGACTGTAGCTTGATTCTGTATGTGGTTTTGAACAGTAAGTTGTTGTTTTTAAAATAAAAAGATTAATTTCTTTCTCCTGCTGTATTATTGACAATTTCAATGTTGTTTTCCACAGGAATCGCTAAAAGACGAGATCAAAGTTTACGAGGGCAGAGTGGCAGCCATACTGCAAGTGTTGGCCGATTTGAAAGTTCAGCTCTATGCCAAATTTGGAAATAATATAAACCTGGAAGCAGATGAGAGTTGAAGCCCCTCCTGTATCAGCGACTTATGTTCCTGTCAGAAAAGAACTTTTCATGCAAAAAAAAGAAAAAAAATGCAGCCAATTCTCCAGATCACAAATGACTTTTCTTTCTTAGTGTGGATAGCAAGACCTTGCAAAAAAAAAAAAAAAAAAAAAATTCTACCACGTTCTTTGTTTAATTATGTAATTGTTCCCCTTTCCCCTCTTTTTTTGTTACGGTTACATGCTTTGTTATTTATTTTGTTGCTCGTACCCTGCAGAGCACACAGCAATGGTAACTGGTGTACTTGTTAATAAGCAAAAGCAATTGCAATAAAGGTCTTTATATAATAGTTCACCTTTTTGGGTTTGATCCTTCTCACATTTCTAATTTATAATTTATTCATACAGATATAAATGTAAAATCCAACACTGCTTGATAGTTATTAAGCAAAATGTATAACCTACAAACCTGTTTTCGTGAACCTTATTTGTATTTTTGTTTATTCTGTTATATCTTCTCTATTAAGAAAGTCTCAACTGGATTAATTTAGAGTAAAAGAGCAGCGATATTTAGATTGAACATTTTTGTTAGATTTTAAAAAGAATGTGTATTTGAAAGTTTATTTAAAGCCATGGATTTTGACTACTACTTCTAGTGTGTACTATCTGATTTTTACATGAAGACCTCAGCATCATACAAGCAGTAAAACAAAGATTTAATAATCAGCATTGAAATGCAGTCGACGCCGCCTAATCTGGATAGTGATAATCGGGATTGCTCCTTAAATGGGATATAACTGGGAGACAGTTCTTCCCAATGCTATTTAGGTCGTTTATTTTGGACGTCACTTTGTTTAATTGGGATACAGTAATTTCAAATGATGAATGGAGATTGCTTTTCAGAGCAGTACAGTGTACTGGGTATGTGATTACGCTGTGATTTGCGTAACTTGCGTAAACTAAGTAGCTGCTTGAGTCTCCTGTGGTTTCTCAGGCTGCTGTTGCAAAGAAAGTCGGTGTGTCCACATCGCAGGTGCCTCACCTTGTGATAAGATGTGATTTCATTATTTTTCATTTAAGAATATATTTTTTTAAAAAAATCACTCGTATTTTAAATTATGTATTTAACATTTAATCATAATGTGATGTGATTTTTTTTTTCTTTTCATTTAGAAACATAAAAGTGTGATGACGCCAACTGTACCTTGACAGATTAATTACAGAATGCATTAGTTTATTATTATTATTAATTTGGTAGACGCCTTTATCCAAGGCGACTTACAGGTGTTACAGGGCAGTACACAATTACAATGCAAGATTCATATTTAAATACAGTATAGTTTACAGTAAGTGCAATAATACAGTACCAATAGAATACAATATAGGATGCAACAAGTTATATCTACAATGATATAGTAGTGTAATAATACATTAGCTGAGGATCCAGTCCTGAGGTCAGGCAAGTCCAGTAAATAGGAGGGGTAGAGCAAGAGATTTACAAGTGCAGTCTAAGCAGGTGGGTCTTGAGTCAGTGGAAGACAGTGGGAGACGTCCTGAAGTTCTCCAGTAGCTGGTTCCACCACAGAGGATGCAGCTGTCATTACCTGCTAGATAATTGACTGCAGATGCAGTTAGGAGTGTGAAGGCAAGCACACATAATGGAAGAAAGTCAATTATCTACAAGTAATGACCGTTGCAGAAGATATTAATGCTCTATAAATTGAACATTAAACATGTTTCTAAGTTATATTTTTGTCTGGTTTGCATATTTATGTCATTGTTTAAAGCGAACCATTTATAAAGTTCTTTCTGCTTTTAGATAATGTGAGATAATGACAGCTTAACGCAACTTGTTTGCTGAGACAATCTGAGGTTTATAATTGAGTATGTTGTATAGGAACCTATGCCCAGAAACAGGCAATTGCTAGGAGACACACTAGAGACATTATCAATACATTGTATATCCTTAGGTTGTGCTTACATTAATGCACTTCCTATAAAGGTAATCAATAATTGCATATTGACCTGTGAGGTGCAACTATGCCTTTACTGATTATCTTTTTAGAAAGCGCAAAATGCTTCTTTGTGCATGATAATCTAATATATTGTTGTTAATCTTTAAGGGAAAAACAAATAAAACCTTCAGGCTGAATTTGAAGCGAGTTCGCTGCAGTCTCACATGTTCCTAAGCGTGCACGCAATAGGTTTAGATTTGTCATTTGAAAAATGCCTTGAGCACTGAATTCTAAGCTGCTTGAGTATCTTGGATGTCGCTTTCAGCCAGAGAGGCCACCAGCACGTTTATCTCAGAGGAAATAGCAATGCTGCTACAGTGCTTTCAGTCTGTTTGCCAGCGCCTTCAAGATGAAGTTGACATTTCAAAACGAAATGTCCCTCGGTCCCAAGGTGAGTCGGCTAATACCAAATACACAAATGAAAATCTTCAAAGTATTTCATTTGCATTATACCACTTAAGTGGAAACTGTATGTGGTCCACAATGTACAAAAAAGAGTAATACAAAAATATTTGTATTACTCTTTATAATCTAACCATCATGAGTATCATTATTTTCTTGCCAGATTACAGAAGCTGAGGATGTTTGGCTTTACGTTAACAGGTTACCCCTGAAGGCAACCAGGGTCCCAACCCAATGAAAGATACAGGTTCTAATAAAGGGACCAGGCAGTGTACATGTAGGGTAACATGCTAGAAAAAAAACAAAACATTTTCAGCACAAGAAGCTGAACTGATCAGAGTAAGGAACCTACTTCGGTATATTCATTTTTTTAAACTGATCAAAGGTTAAAACATTGCCTTCTGATTTAAAGAGATGGGGCTCTGGAATAAAGACATTTGACTACACACTGTACTTCAATGCTGTATAATGACCTCCTCGATGACAGCGAGTATCTGTTCAAAGAGGATTTAAAAGCACGGCTCATAAAACATTCACTCATGTTAGCATGCAATTATTGAGCAGCTATTTATAGGCCTTGCCTCCCTCTTCTCTTTTATTATAGATTTATGGAATTCCTTCAGTTTACCATGACCATGTTGAGTTGCTTTTTGCTCTTCCATCAACAGCAGTGAACAGGCCACATGTTATACAACTGTCTCTGGGTCAATTCAATTGATCTAAACAGTCGCAGATTGAAATATGACCACCTTTTAAATATTAAGAAATACGAACAAGCTTGCACGCCCGGTTAGGGACTTTGTTTTTCACTTAACCCCTTTATTTGAATGATTTAAACCAGTGACTGAATATAGGGAAAGGCCTAGATTAAATAAAAGTTCTAATGGTGCCACAGCCATTATGAAGTAGTGAGCCTGGTCATTGTTCCACTCATGTTCTTAATTGTTTAATTGAACCATCCAGGTCTTAAAACACTGCTTAGTTATAAATGGGTCGAAGCAAAAATGTAGCCTAGTCTACAACTGCCAAAGCAAAAGCTTTTTACTGATTTTGAACTACTGAGCCCTTCAAAGCAACAAAATATTTAAAAGTCTCTCAGATGTTTCTTGAATGATGTCTTCATAGGGTCTCTGGTGACTGATTCCTCTTGAGTCTTTCATCTCTCTCTTGTCCAGGAATTATAATACAAAGTAGAATTGTTCCAGGTATCACAGGTTGAGAGCACTGTAAAGTACAAATACCAGATCATCAAACAGAGAAGATTAAAGAACTAGTGCAAAAAAAAACAAAAAACTGCAGTGCTGATCCACAAAAACTGGGTGTCTGTGTATTGTAGCCCCATAAATACAGATGAACAGAATACAGATAAACATTGGAACTGCAATTGTGGGAACTGCACCACTGCAAACCCCAGATATGTGTTACAACCATACCCATTCACAGATATAGGCACATGTTTCAGTACTGGGGGCTAGTGGACATGTAGTTTTCAAATGTTATTCGTTCCCAGTCTCTAGATATCACTGTATGATGTACCATATCCTGTAAGTTGAACATCATCCTGTTAAATGGCTCACTGGTGTGAGTCTTATTTTATGGCTTTACCCAGAATGGTTCACTCAATAAAACAATGTGTTTAATACAAATACTTTATTAAACTTACAGAACAGCATGCAATACCAAAAAAGGTATTAATGCACATAATTACCCATTTCAGAAAGATTGAATGAATTGAATGAACTACAAAGCACAGCAACATATGGAACATGGGTACACATTGCACATATCTGAAAGAGTGTTGATAGGTCTGATGCAGTATAGGAAGATATTTTTGTAGTACACAGGCCAGCTTGTGGATCTGACTGCTGCATTATGATGGAACATCTTAACCTTTATGAAGGGCTTTTTCTACTTTTCGGCAATCCTTTCACATGTTACCAGCTATGTTAAATGACCGTGCCTTGGTGTGGAATATAAAATTGAACGCATCATCCCCGACAGAGTATGTTTTGTCTGTGAGCCCCCCCTCCCTACCCTTTTCTATTTTTTCTAAAGACTTTTTGATCGTTTAAATCCAAACGAGAGACGGTGTTGCATTCAAATGAGCTATACTGTTTATTTGTTTTTATTCAACTACTGTAATATATATTTTAAAAAATAAATACAGCAACCTTGCTGTGCAAGATGCAAGCTGATTTTCATCCACTCAAGGTGATGCCCTGCTCTGCTCTGATCTGAGTGGATACGAGCACATATGTTATAATATTCTATTTAACATGAACATCTCGGTACAGAGACTTGGGACTGTCAGTGTAAAATGCATCATTCAGCAGCTCCTGGAAATGGTATTGCTGTACCGTAATTGTTTGTTAAAATAACCTGAGGGTGTTTGACTTAGAAGTGCCAGACTCTCCTGGAATGCAACTGCAAAAAACTCTCCAGCTCCAGAGTGCATTATTTCAGTCCGTTGCCCAGAACATCACAATTCCTTCCAAATAAACAAAGCTTAACTGATCATCAGGATTTAGTTTGTTCCTCGTTTTCTAAAAAGTACAAAACGATCTCACCACCTGAATGACCTTCACTTGAAGAGACAAGCCCAGCGCTCAATAGTGTTAGTGAAGTGGAGGTATATAGTTGGGTGGGGTACAAGTAGTTGCACTAATCTGAAAAGCCTTATATAGTGCCTGTCACGGCACCAGCAGTTCCAAGTGCTTTACATTCATTCCACTCAAATTCAAGCAACTGGTTTATTCAAGTTAGTGATGGACATTTTGCAAAACAACCATGATGACCTAGGCTGGAACTGCCTGAGATAATTAGAGACAAAATCCAAAATTTGCATTTAAAAAGGTGAGCAAAAGTCTCCTAGCTGAGCCCTATGGGATTTGAAGATAAGAAATGATTCATTATCCAATCACTTATTAATGGCCGTGATAAAATACTCCGGCTGTGGCTTCCTTCATTAGAATTGTACTGAAAGGGTAGAGCGCTCCCGAGTTTAGCACTAGGGTTTCTCAAAGATTGTTGCTAAGGGTTTAAAATCAATTTGCCTACATCATTACTTTCAGCACTGCTTCTCTTTTCCTTGCCCAGTCAAATATGTTTTTTAAAAGTCTGAGATGTGTCACATTCACTTCATCCGTTTTACTTCATTTTGGATTTTTATTCCACAGTTATTCAATTTCTTGCCACAACACTGTCAACAGGGTGAGGGCTCAGACATTGATTTTGATGGGACAGGTCTACAAGATTTGAATTTTTTTTTCTTGATGGATACGTGACCATTTCTTAATTATTCCTCCAATTCCTGACTTATATGGAAGCACCTGTCAACTGAGCATATATTATCAGCCCTCTAATAAAGTCTGTCTGTCTTGCCCTTCAGAAGTGTGAAGCATAAGCCATTTACACAAAAGTATGTGTTACATGTTGCATCCTGTTAGCCCCCCCCCATCCCCCCCCCCCCCCCCCCCCCATGCACTGTACTGTACTATTATTATGGCTACCAGTAGACATTTTGTAGTTTATTTGATTACATGATGTTAAATAACAGATCTCAATTATGTTAATATATATTTCTATTTTAATTATATCTCAGTCCTAAAATTGTAGGTGATGCAACACTTTTGGTCACAGCTGTAGACCTGTCAAACAGGATATGATTTGCTGTAGATTTTTCAGTACTCCTATACATTATAACATCTTGTTACTGCTTTCTAATCATCAAGCATGATTGTGGAATCTAAAATAGACACATTAAAACATTCAGAAGACACAAGGAGGTCTAGTTGAATGATCTAAACAAATGTAAATACTGCCGCACTTTATACATAATTAAGCTGAGGTTTCCAGGAGAGATTTATTGACCAATGTATATTACTACATATGGCAGTGAAATAAGGTTTGTAAAAATGCAGTTTTTTAAATTTTAGGATAGAGATTAAGATCTGCCACTATTTAGATAATTAAAATAGACCCCAGAGTCACCCCGTTAACTGAAGATCACATACTGGGTAGAGTGGGGTACTTCCATAAAGCAGGTCTGGATACTGTTCACAGGAATCCCACACAGCACTGAGTACAGGTCATGAAATTACTGCTGTCTGTTTCTGGTCATCTTGCCAGGACACTAAAAAAGGCCTCGGTCTCAATTTGAATAAATAAAAATAAAAATAAAGGATTGTGCTTCATTTAATATGAAATAATTTTTTTATGGAGTAGCTTAGGGGGAAAAAACTTTTTTTTTTTTCTGCAGGGTATAGCTATATCTTTTTAGCCCTAGGCAAAATTAAACAAACCATAACTAAATTGATACTATACACATACAAAAAGAAAAGAATGATTTACACTGACAAGATCCATCTCTGAGATTATAATTTCCAAGCACAGTGGAAAGAACAGAGTGCATGCTAAGTGATTCTTGAGTCAGTAATACTTGTGTTGCATTGAAATTAGTCAAGATGTGACCCATCAGAAAGACAAGTGTTATGATGCAGCTGTGACATGTGACCAAAAATATGACATCATTAGAACTAAAATATTAAGAAAAAAGGGTCATTCATAATGTGATGTTAATGTATAAATAGAGAACTAGTGAATCAATTACATTTTAAATACGTGTGACAACGCTTCCAGCCTTTACATCAGAGAAGTCAAATACTGCTGATATCTGCCAGAAGCACTGCATGTAAAATGAAAGCTATTTAAAATAATTATTTGCTGGGAGAGGTTTAATTATCATGAATAATGTACACTCAAGTTAACATAATTAGTCTGAAATGGCAGGGTTCTGATAAAAATAACAGCGCATTGTTCATGTGAAGTATAATTACGTTATTTTACAAGAACATTTGTCGCTGTCTTATTCAGAATATCTAAATATAGGTTGCTTTTTTTTGTTGAATATGTTAAAATGGTAGACTTGCAAAATCATTTGTTTTGAAAAGATGAGTCTTAAGCTGAGGGAACACGGAGCCACTGTTTGTTGAAACTTGGTTTCAGGAGACAAGGTTTCACGCCACTGCATGGCAATCAGAAAGTACTGGATTGTACTTTTAATAATAATGACATAATTGCTGCTATTGTAATTTAGTTTTTCTACTGTCAGTTGGCCCCTTTCTTAAAATATGATGCGTTTAATTATGCCTGCATTACACCTGTTGGAGTGTAATGCAGCAGCAGCACCTCCACCCTACTAAAGTTCTGACAACATCTGCTGTTCTTGCCAAGATCTGTAGAGGGTGCCAAATCATTCCTGGACAATCCCAATTGAGCACAATGTGTTTCTGACCACTTTGAACCCACTTTGCTGTCTACAATTGAGTGCTAGTGGACAAAAGATCGCATTTGCACCGTGGTGGATTGTGGCAATTATGATGCAAAATATTCCTACCATTTACCTGTGTAAACAAACGAACGATGCACTAAAGTGAACAAATTAGGCTGCTTGCTATAAACAATCACATCAATTACACCCTTGTCACAGTGATAATGTTAATAAAGATAATGTTTTTTTAAGCATTGGTCAGCACTCTTTTCAGGACCTCACCTACCAATTGATGTGACTCCTTTGAGGATCATATATATATATATATATATATATATATATATATATATATATATATATATATATATATATATATATATATATTGTAACATAGCAGGGTATGAGAAACAGCAGGGAGGGGGTTAAAACCTCCCTGCTAGAGAGAAATGCACTGTTTTGATTTGTGTTCTGTTTTGATTTGTGTTGGTTTAATTGTTTTATTATTAATTATCATCCGCACCTGGGCGTTATTGGAAATTAGGCCCAGGTGCGGAGTTTAAAAGGAGAGCAAGCAGTCTGCTCGAGGCTGCTAAAGAGAAGGAGGCAGAAGGAGTGCTCTGCTTCCTGGCAGTCCCGGGAAAGGTACAGTGCAAACCGGTGTGATTAAGTTTTGTGGTACAGGGAAACGGCTTAGCCGTCCTGTGATAGTTAGGTTCCTGCGTGTGTAGTTAGTGCTCAGATAGAGCTAGGTGTTTATTTTGTGTGTTTTGTTTTACTTGGTGTTTATTAAAAGTATAGCGCGTCAGCGCTTTAAAAACTCCATTTCTCGTGTCTGGGTCGTATTCTTAAAGGGGCAACGAACCCGAGTGGTGCAAGTCTTTTACATATGGTGGCAGAGAGTGTGGGCGCCCCTACGACCCAGAGAAATATGGATTTATGGGAACTGATCGAGAAGATCAATAGAAATACAGCCGCTCAAAGAGAGCGAAATGAGAGATGGGAGAGAGAGATGGGGTTGGCTCCAGTGAAAAGGAGGGAGCCAACAGAATTGGAGCGGTTAATCCTGGAATGGGAGCAGGCTAGCGGAGCTCCGCAGCCTCCCGAGCCAGAGGGGGAGGAGCTGCCGCTGCCAGAACCCAGAGAGGAGGAGCTGCCGCTTCCGGAGCCCAGAGGGGAGGAGCCGCCGCTTCCGGAGCCCAGAGGGGAGGAGCCGCCGCTTCCGGAGCCCAGAGGGGAGGAGCCGCCGCTTCCGGAGCCCAGAGGGGAGGAGCCGCCGCTTCCGGAGCCCAGAGGGGAGGAGCCGCCGCTTCCGGAGCCCAGAGGGGAGGAGCCGCCGCTTCCAGAGCCCAGAGGGGAGGAGCCGCCGCTTCCGGAGCCCAGAAGGGAGGAGCCGCCGCTTCCGGAGCCCAGAGGGGAGGAGCCGCCGCTTCCGGAGCCCAGGGGGGAGGTGAAAAGTTTACCTCCACCACAGCCCCGACCACCGCCCCTACGGTCCAGTCCGGCACCGCTGCGTCCAGTCCCTCACCCTTTGCTCCAGGACACCCGGCCGGTCTTCCCGGACCTTCCTGCGCTGGACCTTGAGCCCAGGAGTGTGCAGCACTGGCCACAGCTTTTCCCCTGGTTCCCTGCTCCGCTCTTCCCGAGCACCCAGACGTCGCTGGGCTGCTGCCAGACTTCGCTTTTGCTCCCCCTGTTCGCTGCTTCGCTTCCCCTGGGTGATCGGACATCACTGCGCCGGTTCCCAGGGGAAGATCTCTGCCCACTGCTGCATCCTCCAGTGCCACGGTCTACGCTCCGGTCGCCCCTGTTGAGCCGTTGGGTCCCCTTGTCGCCGGTGCGAGGTCCCTACCTGGCTGAGCCGGGACGTGGACCGATCCACCCTCAAGCCTGCCCGTGGAAAAGGGCAAGAAAGGACATTTGTGGACTTGAGGGTGGGTGGTTATGTTTTAGGGGAGGAGGTGGCCGTCTCGTGGCCTGTGTCTTGTAAAGACAAGGGGGGGGATATGTAACATAGCGGGGTATGAGAAACAGCAGGGAGGGGGTTAAAACCTCCCTGCTAGAGAGAAATGCACTGTTTTGATTTGTGTTCTGTTTTGATTTGTGTTGGTTTAATTGTTTTATTATTAATTATCATCCGCACCTGGGCGTTATTGGAAATTAGGCCCAGGTGCGGAGTTTAAAAGGAGAGCAAGCAGTCTGCTCGAGGCTGCTAAAGAGAAGGAGGCAGAAGGAGTGCTCTGCTTCCTGGCAGTCCCGGGAAAGGTACAGTGCAAACCGGTGTGATTAAGTTTTGTGGTACAGGGAAACGGCTTAGCCGTCCTGTGATAGTTAGGTTCCTGCGTGTGTAGTTAGTGCTCAGATAGAGCTAGGTGTTTATTTTGTGTGTTTTGTTTTACTTTGTGTTTATTAAAAATATAGCGCAACCGCGCTGATAAAATCCAATTTCTCGTCTCTGGGTCAAGTTCTTAAAGGGGCAACGAACCCGAGTGGGTGCGAGTCGTTTACAATATATATATAAAACAAAAAACACATTGGGAATGTGAAAAAAAACAGCAAGTTATCAAAAGTGCCCAGCCATTTAAAGTGGAAATATCAAAAACACAAGCCAAGTTTCAAGAAACCATTGGGGCAACCTTGTCCAGCACAAAGCAAATAGGCACAACTGTAAAACCGATGGGTTCCAAGGTTGCCCCAATTGTTTCTACTAACTTGGCTTGTGTTTTTGATGCAAGTTCGATCTGCTTTTATTGTGCCTGAAAAACACAAGCCAAGTTAGGGTAAATGTAAATAGTAGCCTAGTCTGTTGAAAGGGTTAAGATGTGAATCTGTGTAGCGTAGCAGATATGTAGTTGGAGTGAAAGTATGACTAGTATATATATATATAATCTCCAAAATGTAAAATAATTCTCAGCTGGCAGACTTTTAAGTAATTAGTTGATTAGTGTCTTGTTTGGCAGGCACTGGTTCCCTGTTCGCCCCTTGGAGAGAAATCCTATATAAAACAGAGGGCTTTCCTTTTGTTTGGTTGGACCTGGGAGCTGGAGAAAGGAACATGACTGATTCTTTTCTTGTTCTGTTCACTTTTTGTACTGGACTTTGGCAAGATTGACCTGAGCCTGGTTGTCTTCACACTTGGCAAAGAGATATTGTTTTGTTTGTTCATGGAACCATTATTTTGGCCCTCAAGCCTGTTTATTTTATTTGTTGTTTTGTATTTCTCCCAGTAACTGTGTGCTGGTTTGGAGCAGCTGAAATTTTACATCTGTCTGCCATCGTTGCTCACTATATATATATATATATATATACAGTATAGTCAATGCACCTTTTCTTAAAACTTGATTTTTTTTTATAACCAAGCACAGCAAATTGAACAGTACAGCATTCAGGGCAAGGTTTACTAAATGTTGATTAGCTTTATATGTTATATTAAACTTGACATTTTGCACAGAACTCCACACCAAGGCAGGATAACGTGGTCCAGAAAGTCTCCAGTAACAATTACTTATGTAGCCGCAGGTGCAGTACCTTGATTTTCCTTTTTGAATGACATTTCTAGTTTCCACTCGGGTATCAGCTGGCACTGTTGATTGCACAGTGCAACACGCCTGCACGTGCCGGATGGATGTGTGCGAATCTTTGCAGTGCGAATCTTTGAGTGCTGATGTTGGCAGGAGAGAGTGCCAGATATCTTTAATTATTAGGAGCGTGTATGCTAAATCTGATTCTGTGACACAGACACCCCTGTAAAGAATGCTGCAGTTGGAGCCTGTCAGTTATTTTGAGAGGAGAGCTTGGATTGTTGCCATTGCGTAGTTGAGGAAAGAACGTTCATTTTATGTGCCATACTTGCTACTTGAGTGGCCATAGGGTGGATACAAAACACATGTGTATATTTTAATGCATTCTCCAGTAGTTCTATGAAAGCAACTGAGTGAAACAGTCTGAATGAAAAGACGATCCCCATAGAGCGAGATCTTAATACTTTTTTTTCCAAATTAAAAGGGATTTACTGTATTGCTTTGCATTTAATGTACCTTTACAATCTGTAGATGCAAAATGTCATTATATTCAACTGCTGCAGTAAATCTCACTCCTTCATAGACTTAGAAAAATGATCCAATCAGGCCACTGTGTTGAAAACTATTGACGCATTTTTAAAATTCTTGAGTCTGAGATAGGGCAGCTGTTCTGTTCACTCGAGAGTGACTTAAAATTGTTGCAATAAAGCAAAATGAAGAAGGGCAGATGTTTTAAGCCATGTTAAGCAGCAGAATCAGGGAGGCTTGACGCTAGTGGAATTTATTTAAGTGTCTGAATCCTCATTGACCTTGAGAACAGAGCTCACATCTGCCATGAATGCACCCTGCTGCTACAGGTAGTGGCAGGAAGATGGCTGGCTAGTTCACAGAGTGTCCAGAAAGCTTCAAAGAGGGAGGAAGCTAAAACTGTGTAAGTTAACAAACTAGCAATCCAACCATGTCTGCTTTCTGATGAAGTGCACAGGCTAAACTGTGGACGACTGCAGAAAAACAGTAACCCAGGAAATCATGTTTTGGGGCTAAACTGAACAAGATTGTGGGACAACTTCAGTAACTTTTTGTAGAAGTTAAGCTGTGCAGGCTTTGTTCTGGAGCAAATTTAAAATCAAAACCTGGCTCATCTTCAAAGGGAAGGACTCCAAAGCTTGTGTACCAGCTAATTTGTTTTTAAAGTTCAATCCGACAATGTATGTACATCAAGGGTTATAATTGTGGTGTTTTAAGGTAATGTGCCAAATTACAAAAACTACTGTCTGATAACATGCTGGCTAACATTGCAGAAAATGTCAATTAGGTACTTTTTTTTTATAGCTGCTGTAAGGTTCCAATTGAATCCTAGAAAAGAGGCATGTAGATGCCTGCGGCTGAAAAACATATTCTCAAAAATGTGCATTGCTCCTGGGGTTTCATCTTTACAGTATGTTCAATAACTTAACCAAGATCTAGTCTTAATGACTGCAGCCATCCACAAGCCAGACATGGTGGGTCACTAGAAACTTAAAGAATCTTTCATAAATATTCGACAAGATGATCTTGAGATAGCTTGAAAATGTAAGTGTAGAGTTTGAAAAAGCGTGGAGAGTATGTGTATTCCATACCTATGTCTGGCACTTTTAAACTTCTTGATAGAGAAATAAACCCATCATCTGGGTTACTGTGTTTCTGAGAGATTGTCATGAATGCATATTTACATTGGGACCATCCATAGCCCATGACTCAACTTCAAAGTGGCCCCAGTGCTAGAATATTACTGTTTGCTTGGTACACATAGAGATATATTCTACATTATTATTTCTTTCCAATCTTTTCAAGAGTGAGTATCTTACCAAAGAAACTTTTTTAATAAAGAGAAAAAAGCCTTGACACATTTATCTATGTCTAAAAAGGTTTTAAAAAAATGTCTTTGGTTTTGTAGGGAAATTACATTTTTTTTTTTAATGTTATTTTAAACTGGAATATAAACAGGCTCTCAGATTTTCCAAGCATGGAAATAAAAACTACAGATCAGTCGGCTTGTGTGGGCTGTGTTACATGAGGCACAATATTACTTTCAAAAGAAAATATCACTGATACTGTGTGTAACACAGTAGCGACTGGTTAGACAGACCTTGATTTGCAATTAACCTGCCCCCTGCAACACTGCCCCAGTGGATGTAAGAGATACATTTGTTCTATGTGGTAGTCTATACTTGTGTATTTATTACCTTCACTAAGGGCAGGGGGACAGGTTAGTGGTTACACTCTGGTGTACCAGCTGTGAGAGAGCCCTTTTGAGGTACAGGAGTTAAACTCCTGAGCCTTACTGATGTATACTTTATAAATGCATATACAAAGTAATTCTAATCAAGAATAATATATTGGTTAAGTAAACTCTGATATTACATACCCATGCCACGTTGCTCTTTTAATACAATCTTTTTGTGGTTTGGTAGCTTTGTTGGGTTCATGTTTTGCTCTGATAAATAATTTTGCAATCTGAACTAAAGAGCTTTAAGAATATAGACTACAGTCCCTTTAAATTACAAAATCCTTTGCTTACTGTCAAATCAATGTACCAGCTGTGCACATTCATCTTCACTGAAGCAAAACACATTTGCCAAGGCATTTTGCTTACTGAGTGTGCGTTTTAAATATTTAATTTCCTATTAAGGGAAGTATTTGTAAGTTAGATTTGCCAGCCACTCTTTACCTGCCTGTTGCAGAATGATTTGAAGAAGTCCACATCAATCTGCAGCCAACTGTTTTCAGATAAATGGGAGCCTTCTTAAAGTTGGCAGGTGTTCTGCAGAATAAAGCTGCTCCTTTATTTGCAATTAATTGTCTGCTGCCTAGCCTTAAGACCTACAGCTACAGCCAAACGTTTTGCATTAGCCGATAGAATGAACTAATTTTACTTCATAAAGTCGAATGAAACCTGCTGAATAATGTCATGTTAACATATTGAATTACATACCGCTTTGTAGTTTTCCATATACTTAATGAAAACAATTGAAAAATGTGACCTTTCAAAATCTAACATGAAATACTGTACTGTATATTATGGCTTCTGGTAGACTTTTGCGATATCATTTTGATCTTAATAGACTGAGAATAATACAGTAACAACTGCTTACTAGGACAAAAGTTAGTGGCAAAATGTGTGACTATCTCTGCTAATAAACTGTACATCAAAAGATAATTCAATCCTGGGCATTGTTGCTTTAACAACATAGGGATACATTCTCAAAGCCACTCACTGCAAACTGTCATTAGCATGATTACTTTTTTCGATTGGAGAAAAGCACCCAATCA
Source organism: Acipenser ruthenus (assembly GCF_902713425.1). Classification (NCBI taxonomy): domain Eukaryota; kingdom Metazoa; phylum Chordata; class Actinopteri; order Acipenseriformes; family Acipenseridae; genus Acipenser; species Acipenser ruthenus. Next base: position 8,700,726 of record NC_081206.1, on the reverse strand, counting down.
AGTCAACCCAGAAATAAACAACATTTAATGTAAGGGCTTGTAATTGGTCTAAAGTGGTTTATTACTTGTTTTAGAAATGCAAATTGTTTTTTTTCTATCTTTCAGACAAAAAATGTGCTCATAACAATTTGGACTAAATTGCTGTGAAATTTTAGCACAACATGTTAAAATAAATAAAGCATAGCAGATATTTTGAAAATAAGTACGTTTACTCAGAATCCTCCTACCAAAAAAACAAAAAACATAGTTCTTTGGCAAGAATGCCAATTTTACAATAACATATGAAAAATGCCAGGCCTTTCAGAATCATCTGGGCAATTATTCCTCAGTTGTTATCACCAATGGAACATATTGTTATCACCAATGGAACACATTATTGATATTCAAGAATAAAAAATACTTCTGTAGAGGATAAACTGAGGTTTAAAAATCCCTATTGTGGTATATAACTGTAAAAGCTTAGCACAATATAAAGCACAGTAAAATAATGTAAAAACAAAGCATTGGACAGACACACGCCATAACAAAAATGGCATACACAAAGTATCAATGACTCCTGTACTTTTAGAAATGTGGCAAGATGGTACATTCCTTGGAGCAGACAGGCAGTTTGTGTTAGAAAGTGTTCCAGTCGAGCTGTCTGAACTCCCTCCAGCCCTGCGGTTCCCTCGTTCTCTTTCTGTGTCGTCTTTGCTCTGTGTAATGTATAGCTCTGTTATTCGCTCACATGCCTTTCCCATGTGGAATAAACTCTTCATTTAGTTTGCACTCCAGAAGGAGTTACTGAGGTTGCTAGGTGGAAATACAAAGAAAGAAAAAAAGAAAAGAAAAAACAGAAGAGGGCTCTTGTATCTGTGTCTGCGTGTGTACCTGGACTCTTCTCAGCACCAGTTGCTAAGGTGGAAACGGTCAGGCCATGGCTTCAAATTTTAATGACATTGTAAAACAAGGATATGCAAGAATTCGTAGCAGGCACTTAGGCGTAAGTATGTTACTTTTCCTGTGTTAAAGTAGGGCATGGTTTTCTTTCCGATCTGCTTGCATTTTGTTTAGTGAAAAGAAGGCAATAGACTCATGAAGACCATTTAAAATGATCCTTGCATTTTATAATATATTATACACTTTGTGAGTGGAAGGCTTTTCTGAATGTATATGTATTTACTTCTATATTTACTCATTTATCAATGTATGCGTGTATTTATGATGTATTACACTACAGATATGTATCTGTGAATTAAATATATGGATGTGTGTGTGTGGTGTATATTAGCCACCTGGAATAAATGTTTACAAAGTTAAAGAAAATGTCAATGGGTCAAAAGTTTGAGTCTGTATTATAGAGAACCTGAATTAAACTGTCACAGGGAATGAATAAGTGCTGCTTAATAAGGGGTTATTGGTTACTCATTTATTAATATTGAAAGAGATAAAACGTCAGGTAACGGGTAGGTGGTCATAAAGAGTGCTTTAGATATAATAATGCAAGTACAATTAAACTAGACACTTATCATAAATCACTGTAACTGAATCATGCATTGTTACAGGTGGATTTAAGAAATAAATAAATAAATAATACAGTATTTGCTGTTCTGCTGGAAACGTATGGACTTTCTGCTTTTGTAGCAATTTCACAATATATATTGCCTTTGATTACTGTCAAGTCCATGTTGCTGTAACTGTAGCGTACATTCTTTTCCGGTGATTCAAATAGTGCAGCAGTGAATGTGTGTCTGGATGTTCCAAGACATTTATCATACTGATGGTATATTTAAATATTTAATTTGCTATTTAGGGAAGTTACCCCCTCGCTCACTGTAGCAAGCTTTTCAAAAGTTCACATGATGCGACAATAACTTTGTTTTAATTGCTTTTGACATATGGTGCCATCTTTGCAATAATTGACTTTCTGTCTAGCCTTCAATGTACATTAATTGAAATATGCATTACCTAATAGAAGTAGTTGAAAATATCTCCTCTGTAAAACATTTGGGGGGAGAAAAAATCTGTTTCTACCCATCACATTGTAATTTCACATGTGAATACACAACACATGTCTAATTGGTTACTACACATGCCATCATGTTGAGACATATGTAAAGTGTAATCAATAAATCTTTTTTAGCTTTTGCTTCAACAAAACATTAACATTTTATAACCTGCTACTGCTGCAAGATGTAGTAGGAGCATGTCTATTTGTGACGTAGTGGCAAGCAGATGTTAAGGGTGGATTGAAGCAGCAGCAGCTAAAGATACTTTTGGGGCGTGCACAAACTGGACTATGAACAAGATCTGCTTTTTAGTAAAACAGAGTACAGAGGGAGTCTAGAATACAGTGCAAAAGCATGGTTGTGGGAGTGCATGATTGCATAGATACAGCATTAGGTCTAAAAACACTCTTTACCCCCCCCCCCCCTCCCCCCACGCACATCTCCTCTCTTTTAAAAAGTACTCTTCAGATAAATGGGCACCTTCCTGTTTTTAGCAGACACTTTGCAAAATGAAAGCAGCAGCGATATTTGTAATAAATTGCATACTGCCAAGCAACAGAAGACCTTTTTCTTGACAAATGTCTCTGTCAACAAGAAGCCTAGATAATAATGGTTGAGAAAAACATGATGGCCATTGAGCAGTGTAACGTCCCCATATACCCTTCTCTGTTTACTGTGGCATGGTTAAAGTATAGCAAAGTGTAGCAAAATGTAGCAGAGCATGTATTTCTATATTTATTTATGTATTTATTTATGCATAAATATGGAATAATAAGGTATAGCATTGTAAACAAACAAAAACATCGTTAAACTTACAATAATTACCATGGCAAATGCTTTTACTTTGCATTATCATTGTTTTATATCATCCATAACTACAAAATACCCTGTAGGGACTTGTGGTTTATTGGGGCATCCTCCTGTGGCAAACAAAAACCGTATACAATACCACAAACGATCTTTCAGTATCCTTCATGTATACCACAAGCGTGGGTATATCTAAAATGACGGTTACAAAGAGGCCGTAAACACGGTTCGAAATGAATCTGCGTTGAAACATAGTCTGTTGACACTTAAACTAAACATCTGCCATGTAAAATAATCCCTGAATTAATTGATTTAATATAAACAATTTACACATTGTATTGCTATTTATTTTATATACTTGTAGTATAAACACAATATTGAATGTTCGTTCATGGTAGACATGTTTTTATTTGCCTTTACGACAGCGAATAAAAATAGTATATCACAAACAATCATTCAGCATCTTCTTTAAGTATTACTCAATTGTTTTTTGCTATAAAACAAGCATTTGAAATATAATACTACTACCAAATTATATTGCTCCTAATTACCAAGATTTATGTAGGGGTACTGCAATGTAAAACACACTAGTGTTTTACATTGCAGATTTTGCACACAGTAAATCAAAGCTACATCAAGATTTAATAAAACAAACAAAAGATAAGGGTATTAGTTAATAAATACAATTTTTAACACTGGTTGGCTATGTTTTTCTGTGCTTAAGGTGTATTCGAGATTAAAAATGCCAGTGTCGCCTCAGATGTATCAGGTTATATTATTAGTAAATTACCAGCTTTGTAACCTCTGATGGTGCTGCAGAGTGAATTGAGAAAGCTGCAACTTCCACACTTGTAAAAGAGCACCTACCTTTTGCAATATTTATTAGGTAATATAATGGCCTGTCCTGCCAGTGCCTCTTTCATTTTCCAGGTAAATAGACTGAAACCAAGACTGAATAAAACCAGAAATACTACAAGGCCATAATGCATAATGCATCTCTTCCTGAAGATTAACATTTTCTCACTTCTTTTTTTAATAATACATATATCCTTAAAAAATTAAAGAAAATGTGCAACCATTACAGTTTTGTAATCGGCAAAACAGGGATACACATTTTAATCCTGCAGCTCTTCAGAAGACTAATAGTTTTGGGAAGAAACTGGGGGGGGGGGGGGGGGGGGTTCAAAAGTTGGTAAATGATAACTCCATGTATGTAGCATTGATTTGGGCATTTTCAAGTGGTCATTATGCCTATTTCCTTATTAGATAATCGTGCTAATGTGATCGGAAATCAATTATGTTGATTTATGAAATAATGTTAATATCTTAAAGAGCCGTGCTTCTTGCGACTGTTTCTTTTCTTTGCGTGGGAATTTAAAATCAAATCTGTGTTAATTGTTATAATTTATCAGGAGTTAATTTGCACTTGGATAAGGAGGGTTTTAATTAACAAAAAAGTTTCTAACTCATCTTGAAACAGTATTTAAGTTCTTTGGTGTTAAATAAACAGCATAAACAAACTACAGTCTGGCTTTGCTGGGAGGGGCAGCAGTTGCCGCAGCAGCAAATGTAATTTTAGAGCTTGAGTGCGAGCCTGAGACTGACAGACCTCGGCTGCGATGCCGACGATACAGAGAGAGGGTGTACAGGACCAGGTTCATTTCTTAGATTTACCAGATGATGATCTAAAAACTTGATTGCATCTGGGGCAGCTCTTGTCGACCTCTGTCAGGCTCTGCAGAAGGACCTTGAATTGCCTATGAAAAGGGTCAGTGTCGTACCTCTGCATATGAAGGTGTTGGCAGCATTGTCCTTCTATGTGTCTGGGTCATTTCAAAGGGTCACGGGTGACTTGATAAAGAGGGTTAATTGTTATATCAGTATCCCACTTAATCAGGAGCAGCTACAAAATATTAAAAATTAATATTAATTTTATGACATTGATGGATTTTCCAGAGTAAGGGGAGCCATTGCACTGAAATCCCCGCAGCACCATGCATAAGCACATGTGAACAGGAAGGGGTTCCATTCAGCAAACGGGCAGGTGATTTGTGATGCATCCTATAACATCTGGAACGTATGTGTAAATTTCCCTGGCTCCTGTCATTACTTTTTGACACAATCCACTGTGTTTAATCATTTCAGAGACACAATACACCAGATGACATATTAGTCGTAGGTCAGTATTGGAAGACCACCTAGATAATTCAGTATTTGTCTCCGACTTCTCTCTGTCCGACTCTGGCTCCGGACATTCTCGGCACCCATGCCCAAAGTGTTCACACAGCCCACAACCTCCTGTTGGACTGTGCTCTGGGCAGTCCTTCCAGTGGTGGCTGGGGTCACCACAATACTCACAATATAGCCAGTGAGTAGGCGCTGGGAGCAGGTCAGGGTAGTGGGACAGCCAGTCTTCCCAGGCTTTCAAGCTTGTGATCAAGCCCCGATTGTGCAGTTGCCTGAACTTGGCCTGCTTGTGGAGTAGCAGACTGTAAAACTGCAACAAGCACTCCAGCTCCTCGGGCGCAGGTAACCATGAACGGCACAATTCAGTTTCCATTTTTTTTTTCTTTCTTGAATATTAATTATTTTTTTTCCCAACTGCAACTATCCTCCCAACCTCCAGGTGGCGCTATCATCCCACCACTGGCACCATATGTGGTACAGTGGCTTATGGTCAAAACAGACAACGGCAGTTTAAATGCTTTTTGCACACTTTTATTACTGTATTCACAACACCATCAAAATAAACAAAACACAAAACAAAAGCTTAGCTCCAACTTGGAACACTAGCTAAACTTTTACCCAAAACTAAACTAACAATTGTTTCACCACACTCGCAGTGGTCTCACGAACAGACTCCTACTTCACCCACACTCAACACAGACAAAGACAAGCTTATATACACACACGCACATAACGCTAATTACAAAAACTCTACCAATAATTCAATTACACAATCTCCTAATGCACCCAGCTGTTTCCCATTCAGCCCTAGAGGCTTTTGGGATATGTAGTTTTTTTAGGCCTTTTGCCATGACACCCCTCCCATAAACTATGAAATTACCACACACATTGAATATACAGTACCTATACATGCAGGGCTGTCACCCAGCTACAGCATATGAAATTTTCTTATAAAAATGCAAATGTTTGGTGGCTGATTAGAGGAATTCACCGAACAATTATAAACTTGCGTATTGGGTTAGGGAGTTATATCGTATTTTTAAAAGCTTAATACATATATAATGAAGTGTTACATAAACGGTATACATGTATAATAACACTTGAAACGTATTTATTTATAGCCTACAACATCCATACTAAAATACAAAACCCAGCCTACATAGATGGCTTACCAACCGGCCCATCCAAATTTTTGTTTTTTTAATACATTTCCGAGTAAAAATACTATTCCCTCCACCTGCATATCGGCCAGCTGTCGTTACTATACAGCGTTACGAGTTTGATACAATAACACTGATCTTTGAAAAGAAAACCTAGATGTTATACAAAACATTAGATTTGAAGGTGGTTATAATTATATTAAAACTGTATTTTCCTGTTGTATTCAGTTTTACACTAAAAACACAATTATTGCTGTCTGTTGGCTATTTTGTTGACCATTGATTTTGTTTCACTCTGAACACTAATAAGTTTGTGACAATTTTTTTTATTGTATGTTTATATATAAGAATATATCTTGCTTGTTTGGTTGTTAGTAGCTTATTGATCCCAGAGTCTTATCAACAACATTACTGTGGAGCTGGTTCTAGACTCCCACAATTCTCTGTGTAAAAAAGTGCCTGTTATTTTCTGTTCTGAATGCCCCTTTATCTAATCTCCATTTGTGACCCCTGGGCCTTGTTTCTTTTTTCAGGTCGAAAAAGTCCCTTTGAATTTTGAATGCTGGAATCACCGCATAGTCTGATATAAAAACCCACTTAAAATGCATCCCTAAACTAAATTGTTACCCATATTACTTTGTAAAAGTTTAACATATTTATATCTGTATTTTTAATTGTTAATAATGGATGCTTAAATCAAAATGCTAACAGAAAGTATGCCTGTAGTCAAGTAACTTTCATCTGAAACAGCTGCATTTTGGTGGGGCCACTGAAACGATTGCTGGTTGTCACTTTTTATTTGTCCAGTTCAGAAACAGAACTGAGGCATGACCACAACAGATGGAAACTGTCAGAAATCCTAAATCAAGGATGGATCACGGCAAGGTCATAAGTGTTGCAAATTACTCACACAGAGCCAATCCCAGTGTGGGGTTGTAGGGTCCTGATACCCCACAGGAATACGTTGTCCAATGTCACCTCACCAGTATGTAGGAGATAACGACATGGCACTCTGGGTGTATAAGGTGATGATGAATGTCAAGCTATTATGAAACGTTGGGAATTGAGTCAGTCATTTGGAAAATGCTGTCTATGGACTCTAAAATGTTTTCTTATCCAAACTACTGAGTTGTTTCATCCCAGGATAACAGGATTTGAAATCTCACTGAAAGTGAATAGCAAAGAGATTACACTTCTCATAAATATGTTTAAGTTATGCATTATATTACTTTTTTTCTAATCTGGGTTATCTATGAAAATCTATTCTCAAATGCATTGAAAATAGATTTTAGTTTTTAATGATGAAACCTAATTCAATTTACAGGTATTCATAGCTTTCTTTATGCAATCCCTGAGGTTCAAAGCTTTTCTATAGGAAAATTCCATGCATAGGTACCAGTAAGTCTAGTCTGAGTTCTAATGATAACAAGTGGAGGCACAGGGTTTATAACAAAGTCAATGTATGAGAAAGAAATAACCATTTGAAATGTGTATAGTTTAATACAATGTCCTCTCCAGAGGCAGATGAATACATCTGACACAGTGAGAGCATTCTCATCAGATTCCCATCTAAATACATTTTTTTCAGCCGGGAAGCCAGGCTGAACAAAATCAACATCACACTTACAGGCAGTGCAGTACTCAGGAGGATAACATAAAAAAAGATAAAATTGGAAAATAGGTCGACATGTGGTGAACAGTAGTAAAAAACAAATACAAAATAAAAGTCAATTTAATTAGAGGTGAGCAGATGGCCCTTTCCAAAGGCAGAACAGGCCTTTGCCATACATCTTCCCTCTGCGTCGTTGAAAAGGACATATTGACCCTCAAAGCACTACTGCAGCACACATAAAAATGAGTGCATTTATATATCTTGGAGTCTAGCACCCCCTATTTTATGAATGTTAGTGACAGCTGCTGACATAACACCGATTTAAAAGTGTTTCAGATGCAATGACTGAGCAATCAAGATGAATTAATTTCTTATAATTATTATTGAAATAGATTGAGCCCTTTTAGCTTGGCAAGTAGCGTGAAGTCTGCAAAGAGGGTATGGAAGGGCTAGGAGCCATGGGTAATAATCAATTCTCATTCGTGAAAAGCTAGTGTTGTTATAGATTACTTAGTTTTGTAAGAATTTAAATGTTAAAGCACACAGAGCTAACAAGATCAGCACATCCTCGTTTTCCACTTCAAGGCGTCACATAAAGGAACAGAGAGGAGTTGGAAACACATGAGCCACAGGAAAGCCAGGGATTTGTCATGGTGCTGGGAAGGGGAGGAAACTTCTGAATTGAAGTTCTTTCAAACCGCTGGGACGTAAGCGCTGCTCTGAAAGACCTCTGAGCAATCAGTACATTTTATTAATTTATAGCCTTGAAAAAAGAAAGTGACGGCATTACATTTCCCAAGAAACATCAGCACGATTAACTTTTACAGGATAGATTTCCTTTTGTTGTGAAAAAAAAAAAAAAACAAAGTCATTGTATAACTGTTCAGCCATCGTCTGCCCTGGAATGGAGATTGCCGCTTGGTGGATGAAAGTTATAAGGTTTCTAATGAGCAACTGTTTAGCAATACATAACCTCGGCTTGAGGCTAAGCCAGCGCTTTGCCTTTTTCAAAGTGGATAACTTGGCTAACACGCTGCAGTCCAGATATTTAATATGGGACGCATATTTCAGTGATGGGACAAAAATAAACTCCTAGCTACTTGAACTCTTTAACTTGAGTGGTGCCAATGAGCTGTCATTTTCAGCAAAATGTTTGCTTGTATCTGTATCACATTTCTTAACAAATCGATTCATCTTCAATATTTCTCTAAATGCATTCATAGCCTTAATGTTCAGCCTGTAATTTTTGTGTCTTTTGCATTGTAACTTCCTGTAACAAAATACAGAGTTCTGCCAGCCCGTAATCCTAACAGGGCTTGACAGAGTCCCGGTTCAATTTGATTTTGATCTGCTGCTGATGTAAATGAATGAATTTTCAAATCGCTCTCAAGTCAATCCCAGTAGCAGATGGAGACATGGCTTCAGTCCCTTGAAGTGGCCTGACCAGCTGTTAACCAGATACCAGCTCTGACCATCATAAAAAAGTGCCAGCCATTGCTGTAGCTGAGGGGAGAGGTGATTGGATGAGAAGGCTTGAATCTGGGTGCCTCTTGGAACTACAGCCAAGATCTGAATGATTTGTTAATTTATCTTTATGAATGGCTTGTTGATCGTCTGTTCTTTTCCACAGATATATCACAGATGCTGGCTGGTGTTCAAGAAGGCATCCAGCAAAGGCCCTAAAAGGCTGGAAAAGTTTTCAGATGAGCGAGCTGCCTACTTCAGATGCTATCACAAGGCAAGTCACCTTCATCAAGTCCTTTTTATTAGCCTGAACTGAAATACCTTTAGGATCATCAGGAATTCGTATCACTTTGCCTACATATTATTACTATTAAGTCACGCTCTATTTTAAGGGGTGCATTCTAGCTAACAAACAAATGTTCATTTTGTGTTCATGTTTTTTAATAGTAAAGAAGGTCAGCTCTTGTAGGAGTGTTCAAACAGCAGACCCCTTTTTATCAACTGCAAGTTGATCACATGAATAAAGATATTACTGTTGTAATGGAAATGTATTAGTTCATAAACAGTCTATAATATTATCACACTCTTTTATTGGTAGGTATTTGTATTTATTTATTTAACCTTTATTTAACCAGGAAAGTCCTGTGGAGATTCTCTTTTTAAAGGGAGACCTGGTCAAGAAGGTGGCATATAATAATTAAAATGAGCACAACCAATACAAACAAGTTAATCAAATTACAAGAATCAATTTAAGAGCAAAATGCTTTGTTTGAATTCCCTTAAAGGTATCAAGACAATAAGCTTCAGTTCTTCCTGAGGTTTATTCCAAGACCATGGAGCTTGAAAACTCAATGCTTTTTTTCCAAATTCCATACACACTTTAGGAACTGAGAAACTTAGAACAGTGTGATATCTAAGATTATAAGTACAACAATGTACTCAAGATCAGTTAATATTTACTTGTGCAACTTTAGTAAGATAAGACAGAAAGTGCCTCCTGTAGTTAATAAACACAAGCATCTTTATCGACTTTGCCTCAGAATAGCTGATATAAAAATGTACTACAAATGTTCTGTGTGAGAAACTAAAGGAATCCCTCCAATTGTGAATAACACTCAAGCTTTGCTCTTGTGGGTTTATAGAACATCCTGATAAAATTACAGCCTTATTACAGACTCTGCAGTTGAATGTACTAGATGATTATTCAGTGGAGGATAGCGCTAAAGGAAGTACCATAACCCTGTATCAAAGACACTTGCTCTTACCTGCTACTTATTTATTTGTCTGAAATACCTTATTAGGACCATACAATTGAATAACCTTGAAAGAGACACTGGTACCTGTCTTAAGTGCCACTAAGTTCATTTGGTGGCTGGCAAATTCTTTATTACTGATTTGAGCGGTTTTAAATGTTAATGAAATACATTCAATTAAGCTGTAATTTAGAGTCTAACTCAAACCTAAACTCATGTTGTACTTTTATTTTTAAATTATTTCATTTGAGTGGCCCAGCTGGAACAGTGTGATTTATGTGGTGTTTCATTTCTTCACCATGAAAGTGCTACAGATTGAAAAATTAAAATATACCCCCCCCCCAAAAAAAAAATAAAATAAAATAAAATAATAGAAAAACAATAATAGATAGACTAAACATTAGATATGTGTGCATGGAAAAGTCTGACACTTACGTGACCAGCAGTTAAACATGAATACAAACCTGTGATTTATTTGTAGACGTTGATGCAGTACATTAACGGTTCCCATCCATTAATGTTAGCGTTCTACATTTCCAATTGATTTCGATTTTTTCCCCTCCTGAAGCACACAATGAAAGCCCAAATACTGGGCTTTGTTCCTGGCTGGCCTACAAAGCTAGAGCTATTAAAGACGTTGCAGCAGAGAAATGTGGATGACAAATGGTTGTTGCACTTGTAAAGTGGGTCAGAAAACCTTTCAATGTCTCCAATCCTATTTAAAGGGCCCTCCAAATCACTTGCACACAGTGGAGGCTCCTTAGAGGGGCAAGGGAGGCAGAGCCTCCTCAACTTTTCAAAGGAAAATGTATATACAGTCAGCACTCACATATCCGACCCTATACAATTTTGACCCATTCTAACCCTTATCGGTTTTTTCAGGGAACACAAAAATGATACAGTTTTAAAAATACATATCTGAAAAGACTGTGTTTTAAAATAGTTTTAAAATAAGTAGGCTTCCATTTAGATGTACTGAATTGGTATTGTTGGTACAGTACTATATTTTCAACGGAAGAAGTATTTTAATTCAGAATGATATGATAATGAAAATATCACTTGCCAAAAGAGACAACATGTGGATTGTAATACAGTATAGTCAAACCTGTATTAAGAGACCACTCAAGAGACTGTCTAATAGTGGTCTCTTAACACAGGTGGTCTCTTAAAAGAAGGCCCATAACTTATGAATTGTCTATTTGTCTTTGACATGCTTTCCTGTAATTATGTATGTCTTACATACACTGTAAAAGCCAATATGAACAAAAGGAAGTATGTAATTTAATAACATTCATTTAGAAAACACATTATTTTGTTAAAGTAATGAATGCTTGCCTGTCTCAGGTCACACAAAATGTTTTAAATCCTTTGCAAATTTCAATGCCTATGTCTCACTTTCAGGTATGTGTTGATTCATTGCATCCTGAAACCAACGCCAGCATACGCATAAGATATTTTTCGATTACCGCGCACATTGTTTTCATACTCTTACAAGTATGGCTTGAATTTTTGGTTGTTTATTTTCCTTTCAACAGTTTGCTTTAAGACTTAAGCCGCCACATCCTAATTATGAGAACATTCTGTTAAATTAAAAACAAACAACACGAAACTGACATATTGGAAGCTACCTATAGTTCCCAGGCAAGTGCGAGAACGAAATCCAAGTTAAAGTAGCATCTGGAGGAAGTGATTAATGTCATTGCTTGCTCTTGTGTTTGAAAAATGAAAGTGAAACAGCAGTTTTTCTGGCACTTACTATCTTTACAAGTTTAATAACTTTAATTCTGTCATCTAGGGAGGACCTTTTCTTTCACCACATGTTCTCTCTTCCTTTACAAGAGAGCGCTGTTGTTTATGGATAAAAGACCGTATTCCTTTCAATTTAGGACGTACCATTTAAAAACATATTTTTTCTTATAATAGCTCTGTGTAAGGGTGCTTAATACAGGTTTGAGTCCGTTGCTGGGTAAGAGAATTGTGGTCGCTGGTCGCGTTAGACAGGTGGTCGTGTAATACAGTTAAATAAAAGCACATCTATCACTGGGAGGAATTTAAAGTGGTCACTTAGACCAGGTGGTCACTAAATAAAGGTGGTCATATGAGCAGGTTTGACTGTACATACTTTTAAATGTGATACGTATTGTAGCAGTATGTAAAATTCCCCGTTAACGACCCAACAGCAAAATGAAATCAAAATGTTTCCCATGCACAGAACTGCATACAGCGTAAAGGGTAATGCAATTTAGCAAAAGATTAAAAGATAAAACGATGCAGTTTCCAGAATTAAAACCGTATCCACAAAGGGTTTTATATCATACCTCAATCCTGTGCGTCAGAGTTTGCCTCCCCCTTCCCAGTCTCCACTTGTTTTTTGGCTTCATCTAAGGGTGACTGCAGCTATCCTGACCTCCAGCCCTTGGCTTCATACAATCAGCCTCTCCACTATCAGCCAACTAAATTATGTTCAGGGGTACCTCGAAGGGTGAGGCCGAAGGCCTAAGAATATAATGAAAATATATCTAATGTAGTATTTGTCTTGCCTAAGCTTTTATATTCTTCTAGCACATGAGTTTTCTGACTGAATTGTAATCCGTTATGGTAGTTCATCACACAACACGGCCATTACACTGGCTTTACAACCAATTAACAATGTTTTTTACATCTGTGTTACTGTAACTGCCTATTACTGACCTGGTTGCATCATACTGGTAACAGACAGGAGGCTGACTAAGCTGTTCACTTACCCTGTTCACTCTACTTAATAAAGCACAGAAATGGGATTATGAATGACAATGTCAACCTGCATTGAATGCACTTTAATTAGGTAGTGTAAGTAGAGTATTTGTGTGCCATGTCTATCAGGTGCTCAATTACCAGGAACATTCAAGACAACCAAACTTATTTCAGCTGTTTAAATGCATCCCCATTTAAAATTGGTAAAGTAGGACAACCAAAAGTTTCCCTTTTTAAGCCATTTACAACACTTTTCAAAGAAGTCTGTAAAAGTAATATTTTTGTATAATGTAAGTGATATAATGAGGTAAATGTGATTCGGTTCCTTGTGATATTTCTGGTTTACTTTTTAATACCTTAAAGGCAAAGTGGTATAATAAACTACACATGGTTTGCTGATTCCATGAATTAATATGCACCTTTTCTAATAAGATCTGTCTTTTTGTAGGTGACAGAGCTGAATAATGTGAAAAATGTTATTCGGATGCCTAAAGGCACCAAGAAGCATGCAGTTGCTCTCATTTTTAATGATGACACCTCAAAGACTTTTGCTTGTGACTCAGGTGGGTCAAATACAAATCTGGCTTTAAAGAAATGCAGGAAGGCTGGCAACGCAGAGAACCTCAAACTTTTTTATGTCTGTTTTACTTTGTAGAAATGGAAGCAAACGAGTGGTGCAAAGTATTGCACATGGAGTGCCTGGGAACTGAAATACATGATGTCAGTCTAGGAGAGCCAGACTTGCTTGCAACTGGTGTATACAGAGAACAGAGTGGTATGTACAGTCTCTAGCCCCCAAGGTATTCATATCCATTTTACTATTCTTTATCAGTGCAGCTTTTACTCCCCTTCAACAAACAACATTATGCATAGCTGTATATGGCCACAAGTTTTGCATCAGCCTATAGATTTAACTAATTTTGCTTCACAGTCGAATGAAACCTGCTCAATAATGTTACGTTAACATATTGAATTATATACCGCTTTGTAGTTTTCCATATACTTAATGAAAAACTGACAAATAGAAAAATGTGACATTTTGAAATCTAACATGAAATAATGTACTACAATTATGGCTTCCGGTAGACTTTTGCAGTATCATTTTGTAGTTTCTTTGATTACATAATGTTAAATAAAAGATCTAAATGATATTCATATAGTTATTTTTTTTTTAAATTAGGTCTCAATCCTAAAATTGTAGGTGATGCACAACATTTGGCCATAGCTGTATAAGACATACTTCCTCTAAATAAACCCCCTGCTGATGACAGACGTACTGCATGCAGTTTCTCTTAACGGAATTGCTTTCCACTTTCTCTTCAGAGAGGTTCCATGTTTATTTAATGCCATCTCCAAACCTGGATGTCTATGGGGAGTGTATTCTTCAGATAACATCTGAGACAATCTGCCTTTGGGATATCCAGCACCCGAGGCTCAAACTCGTCTCCTGGCCCCTCTGTGCACTCAGACGATATGGACGTGACCCGACGTGGTTTACATTTGAAGCGGGCAGGTACAATCTAGTGTGGGAGACTCATTTCTATACATAGGTTTTAAAATCCAATCTCACTGTCATCCTTATTTCAACTTCCAGTTTCTAATATGTTTTATTAACTTTAAAACAAGGTACCCCACAAACAGCGTTGTCCATTTCAGTGTAACATTTTGAACACTGTGCCATTCCCCTGTCCAACGTTTTCAGCAAGAAAGCATGGAGGCCCATGATAAACTAAGTTGAACTGGTTTCACAGACCTCATGTTACCTTAGCACAGTTTAGTGCTAATCTATTTCTGTGAAACTAGCAGCCATTCTGACCTGTACTACAAAAACATAAGAAAAACCTCAAATATGTTCTGCTTCTTGAGCTGTAACTCATCATAAGGCACAATTTATAACATCCAACTGCTGCAAGAAGCCAGAACATTCCTACTATAACACACCTTTGCCTAGGATGTTTTAAACAAACACTAGAGAACTGTATAGTGGTGTAGAGTTAAGAGACTTCTGGGACAGCAATACAGATTAAAAGTAACAATGTACACACTGTTTGTCTCAGGATGTGTGATACTGGTGAAGGGCTGTTCACCTTCCAGACGCGAGAGGGAGAAGCAATTTACCAGAAGGTGCACACAGCCGCGTTGGCCATCGCTGAACAGCACGATTGGTTGATAAAAAATGCTGAGGTATGCCTACTACTAGACACGTGAGGACAGTTATCAGATCTTCACTTGTACTGTAAGCTGTAACCTGATAATACAGTGTAAACACTTGAGGGCTGCAAGCTTACATACCATAAATAAACAGTTGTATGTGAATTGTGTCAGGGTAGTTGGATAACAGTTTTGATTAAGAATCGATTACAAATCATCTATAAACGAACATTCTTATTACATTTTAAAAATTACTAAAGGGACAGCTTCACGTGACGTTATACAATAATAATACACTTTCTTAAAACGCCTTAGTTATATGATTTACATTGCTATAGCATGTTGGTTTTAGTAGACGTATTATTGGTAATGATGATAAGCCCGCTTACATAGTTTCTAGCAGGTTTCATTTGACTTTATGAAGCAAAATTAGTTAATTCTATAGGGTGATGCAACACCTTTGGCCATAGCTGTATATTTTTACTATTACCTGAGAATTGTTTAATTTTGGTAATCTTTAGTTTTGGTTGAATTTCAACATTTGCATTTTATTTCACTTTCATGACTAGGTTGTAAACATTGCTTTTTTGTTTTTGCTGTTGTCATGAATACTTTTTTAATAAGATGAAGTGAATATTCAAAACTAACACACTTCCTAGACCTTGTATCGCTCATATTTGCACCAGCCTGGCTTCATGTGCCAATCATTTGAAACTCTAACGTACAAGCAGCATTTGTGAAGACAGTGCTGAGCAGAGTGAGTACTATAGGTGCACAAAGTAGCTTTTCCATTTCTCTTTATAGAACTCTGGCAGCTCCAGAACACAACCGATTTCATGATTCCTATTCTAGAACAATCGCTTCCTCTTGTACAAAGGGAGACAAGAGGTTGTTCTGAAAATGGGTCACTTTTGTTGCATGTGCTTTGTCATCTGGCAGGTGTACAAGCCCTGAGGAAAGGAATTCAGATTTAACTCCGAGCCAACTGCTAACCATTAAGTGTCTCTAATTATGGTGTTTTTACATAGTACTGTAGTTACTTAGTAAATACATACTTACTTACACATAATTACAATGTTATTATGCATAGGTATAATTTATTTGTTTTGCATGATATAACCCTACCCCTAACCCTAACTCTAAACCTAACCCACCAACCCTTTTCTGATACAATTGTGTATCAGCCAACCTAATGTTTATCCTCAGTCCCAAATCAGCGGACAGCCAGTCCTCAGAGATTTGAAAACAGCTGTTAGTTTTTTCTGTCTGAAGCTGGAGGTGCCACAGATTACACACACAGTTAATCAAAAATCACTCAGTCAGCCTTATCAGACCTTCAGAGGTCATGCTTCTCTGATAACTGGCAGCTCCCGGGAGGCTTCGCTTATGGTGTTTCAGATTCCAAGTATATTTATAGTGCTGTGTGTAGTCATTCTTTGTTAACAAAACTGAAGATTCATATAGAATTTTGAAATGGGTGTTATTCCTGTGATAGTTAATTTAAAGTCACTCGGCAGGCATTGTATTCAAGTGTAACCATCTCTGAGCTAGCTTGGTATGCAGACACTACTCGGGACTCTCGCAAGAGCAGGTGTGGGGATTCTTGAAAAGTCTGCGCATTGAAACTCAAGTAACTGCGCTTTCTGCCAGTGTAATTGAAAGAGCCGCTGAGGAGAGGAAGGTGACTTGTTTCCTTTCTGCCCCTGGAGCTGAGTTGAAAGCGTTTTGAAAACAATCTGTTTCCATCGGCTGCTGAGCGATATCAAGGTGGTTTGAAATGGTGCGAGTTTGGAATACAGGCTGAGTTCATTCCTTTCGACCCAGACACATTAAAGGATATTCAAACCTGTAAGAGCACATGTAAAGTATGCAAATATCTTTGTAAAGATAAAAGTGAAATTGCAAATAGAGAAAATAAATAAGAAACCTGTCATGCAAAACTAGCAACCTTGTTTATGGTATATTTTGCCAAATAAGTAACAAAATAAATGTATATGTACAGCATTATATAAAGAAATACTGAATCACCTTCAAACATAAGAATAATAATTAAAAAAAAAAAATACTGAACCAATAGTTCAACACTTGAATGAATGACCTATACTTTGTAGTTTTATAATAAATAAAATTAGATAATGTACAATACAGAATGGATAATAAATGGAGAAATAGACTCAGTACCAAGATGCCTGAAGGCTTAATTATTTTTGCTTGACTCCTCAAATGAAAGGCATGTATGTAGACAGCGGTATAATGAGTAGTCATTTAGAAATTCTTAAAATAATGTCTGCACACTTTAAGGCAGACTTTAAAGACAGAAATAAAAAATGAAACTATAAATAAAGATTTCATCTTATGAAAGGATTAGCTGGGAGACTTGGGAGGTTCAACTAATCATCTGATCAGAGGTTGTCCTATACCCTGGTGGCCTCTGTCTTTGAAATTAAAGTAGCAAGTTTGGATGGGAATGAATAGGTGGTTGTTTATAAGGTTATCTGCTACATATATATACACACACACACACACACACACACACACACACACACACACACACACACACTTCTCTATCTTTACATACTTAGTAGGACTTGCATATGAAGTCTGTGCTTGCCTTTACTCATTATAGCTATGGTATGTTCTGAATGCTGTAAGGCAGATTGCAGTGTAATTAAACACATAGGGCTCCAGATAGAAAGTGAATGTTTTCACTGAAACTATGTGGGGATCCCATGATTTCCAATAGGCCATGATAGCTTATAGGGCAAGATACTATTTTCATATCTCACAACTGCGAGGGCTCTGAAATAGAGGTCAAACAATGTATCTCGTTTCATGTAGTTTATCATCCTCTCTCGCCCGGTCATCAGTCCCGGGGTTAGGGTACAGACTGTATTATGCACATATTAGGAGGTAGGAATTACTGTACAATTCTGGTTTTCTTTTCATTTTTCACAGAATGAAATGAAGATGAGTGAAGGAACATCCCCGTTCAGTTCTCTTCCTCGCAGCACCTACTGGAAGCACATAAACAAGCAGCACAGTCCCAAACAGCTCAACCGCATGCAGGGTACTGGATTCTTCTAAAGGAATGGGTTACTGTTGTACCGGCTGAACATCATGTCAAGTTTCTGCATGAGTTTCTTCTGTGTTGGTTTAATTCACAGTTCTATGGTGAAACGGGGCTGCAGCTGGAATTATAGCTTGTTGGTTTTTATTTATTTTGGGGAAAACTCCTTTTTTAATGGTTTAGCAGAGCAGGACTGATACTACGAGAAAGAAAGGGGTATTTTTTGTGTTGTCAGCCAAAACTTGCAATTCAGATTGATTGTAGCCATAGAACAGGGAAGCATTGTCAGTTTTGACTCAAATGTAAAACTGACTCACATTTTAAAGTTCTACTGTAAAGTGGGTGCTTTTTCTTTCTGAAAACAAACTGGTAATGTTTGAGAACATTAGATGCTAGATCAAATGTTTTTTTCCTCGGAATGACCCAGAAGTTAAATGGTAAGAGAAGCTTAAAACCATCCCTTGCTTGTTGTGCACACTGTTCTGAAGAGGTCTGCACTTATTACCATTTCAGTTATGGAATATGCTTCACATTTCAAATCTAAGTATTAACCATCCGACTTCATGGAATTTACTCCAAATGTTAAGTCATTTTGTTAAGGGAATAATTCTTCATTGAAAACTGACAGAAATACTGACCTGTTACCCACATTTATTTTTTTGCTTTTTTTCAACAGTATATAATGAATATACAGCTGTGGCCAAAAGTTTTGCATCACCTAGAATTTAAGGATTGAGACATGTAAAAAAAAGGATATACATATATATATATATATGAATATAATTTACTTGACATATTTTATTTATGTAATCAAAGAAACTACAAAATGTATTGCAAAAGTGTACCGTAACTCATAATAATAGTACAGTATTTCATGTTAGATTTTGAAATGTCACATTTTTCAATTTGTGTCAGTCGATATAAACCTACAAAGCGGTGTGTAATCCAGTGTTAACATAACATTTTTCAGCAGGTTTCATTCGACTTTATGAAGCAAAATTAGTTAATTCTATAGGGTGATGCAAAACTTGTGGCCTTAGCTGTACAGCAAACTGTTGTTTGTTAAAGGGGAGCAGTAAAACTCTGGCCATAGCTGTACTGTATTACATGCCAGTCCCCTTAGGAGCACAGGTTTGGGGACACCTAGTGGCCATTTTGCTTTACTTAATGGATTTATTTTTACTATATACCTAATTGATAATAGTGACAAGAAGAATGGTTCAAATAGTTTTATAAAATGTCAGCGACTGTACACTGCACTTATTAAAAGTTGCCATAGCAAGGCGCTATACACAAACCTTATAATGAATAACACTCATTTTCTTTGTTTATTTACCTAAAGGCAATTCTAGTCCATTAAAGACCGTCAATGAGAAGACAATCTCAAGTTGCAGATGAAGACATCCCAACCCTCTGGAGACTGAATGGATTCTGAGAGACACTTTCTTTCGGAATGGAAGAAAAATTAGAAAGTCACCAAAAGGAAAGATTTTTAGTTTCATTTTTAGACTTGTTTACCTTCCTGGATGAATAAGGCATTTTTGGAATAAAAGAATAGCTTTTCTTTATTACCATATTTTTTTCTGTACATATGGTTTTACTAGTAATGTACAGTATGTGTATATGTCTTGAATTTGTAAGTGTCTTGTTTGTTTCATGCATTTAAGGTTACATAGTGTATTATAATACAATAGAATTGAGAAAACAAAAAGTATGGTTATAAACAATATATTCATTAGGGGCATCATAAATCTACATTTTGAGGAGGATAGACTCCATTAGTTTTTTATTTTATTTTATTTATGTATTTTTTTTTTTCTAATATGACTTTGTAAAATAATGCCTACAAGTTTTAGAAGTCCCAAGGAGAAACTAAAAAAAGTTAAAAATCACAGGTATTCCCCTCGCAACATAAATTATGTTACTAATTTTATTTTTAGTCCTTTTAAACTGTATATGAGTGGATATAATTTTTTTATTTTTTTTTACATATTTCAATATATCTGGGTTACCATTGCACTCGTGGGACAGAGTACTTATTAAAATGTGTGTGTGTGTTTTTTTTTTTAACAGGACACAATGATCTATTCAGGTATACAAAAATATTCTAAAAGCAAATGTACCACATCAGTCATGCATTTAATTCATCTGCCTCAGTATGTGTGCCCTGCCACTGCTACAAGGGCATCGGTTACAACCTACCCAAGGGGTGCCAACATGATGAGCCTGCAACTCCACAGGCTCTTCAAGCCCCTCTATACATCTGGACTGTTCATGCCTGAGATGTTGCAGTATTCACTTCTGTTTTTGTTTTCTTTTATTACATCAGAATTTCAACTGTCATAATAGGGTCACCCAGCTGTTACAGCGTAAAATAATTAAAATCAAAACCATTTTCTTATACTGGCAACATCCCAGTTGTCCACCCGCTAACTTATTGAGAGTTCTGAAATGGGCAAGCATGGTAAGTGATGCATTACAGCTTAACTGCCAATGCACATTTTTAGTTTTTAGTTTTAGTTTTTTAATGAGTAGTTTATATCCATGACCTCGTCTCACCTGCAGAGGTCATCGTAATCTGTAGCAGAAGCATCTTTGCATTTTTGAATATATGATAATTAAATGTTTCCACCTCTAGATGTAGCGTTATTTTGAAGTGACAAAAAATATGTATATTTACCCTATTCTTTCAGAAATGGGAATTGTCACAGGGAATTACATATTACACGGCAATGAGTACATTTCACGTACATCGTGAACTCTGTGACAATAATACAACCTTACTTATAGCCAGTTAGTTATTAGTCATTTCCAGCAGAAAGCACGCAGTTGGCTCTTCTAGTCCAACTTGTTGTTGCAATCTTGTTCAAATGATCCAATTGAAACAATTAAACTTGATCATTATTTAATTGTACCTATTAAATCTTGAGTGGTCTAATATGAGCTTGTTGAATTGGCACTTGTGAAATGGTATAATAGCCGTGTAAATACAATTCAGACAAAGCATAAGTTAAAAAAAGAGGATACATTTTATATTCTGGACCAAAAATACCCAGCCAGATCCAGCTCATGATAAGGAGAGGAAGTAAAATGGAGTTTCAGAAAGTTTCAACAATAAAACAACAGTAACCCGTCCTTTTAAAGTCACTAAAGATGGTTGTGGAGAGAGTACATGCAAACATAACGAAACAGGAATAATGATATTGAAATGGAAAGTGTCTTATTGTATGCCCAACATAACGTGTATTTCCTTTTGAACTTTGATTCAGTATGTAAATTGATATTAAAAAGCTACTTTTATGTTTGCCTCTGTGTTAATGATTAAAGAAAAACCAGGTTAGTCTGTACTTTACTTTATGTACATATGCTTGACCTTTCATTAACAAGCAAATAACAGCACTAGGAATCAATTGAGGCATCACATACAATTTCACATGGCTGGCAACTACACATCTGAACTTACTTCAGTAGTACTTATTATTTATCACTGAGCCTATGTATATGGTGTTCATGCAACAATGTATTCATAAATGTATTTAATGCAAATACAAACTTATTCCTAAATCAAGTTAATCGTGTGAAAAGGGTGACACGCATGCACATTTTTAAGTATGCAGGCTAAAAGAGCTTTCAATGAAACTTCAGCTGGTATGCAACTCTTTAGACTCGTTTAGTTAGCCATGGCTTAATGAGAAAGACTAGGTTTGGCTATGTTAATGTGCGTACAAGTATGCAAGCAGCTCACTGCTTCTTCAAATAGCTGAACTTATTATGAACACAAGTTATACTTTTTTTTTTAGCTTAATCTACATTTTAAAACGAGCCTAGATGCATGTAAATATAAATGTGCATTTGGATATGGAACAAAAAAATAACCACATTAAAAAAATGAATATGCTGGGCTAGGAGAAATCCCCTTTGTATAATATTTGCAAATGGGTTTTGCTCAGACACACCTATGAACAAAAGTTGATTGAGACATTACATCACTTGACTGTACTTATTAATGTAATCCAACACATTCTTGTAACCCTTTCTTTTTTACAATGCTAAGACCCTAAAGTTTAGGGAGATGATGAGGTCATTAGATCATCAATGCTTATCCGATTTCTAATGACTGATTGTTCTCAAAACTTTGACAAGGATTCCAATAATTCAGCATCAACAACATGACTAGATTACCCTTTCTCTCCCTTCATCACTCTCTGTGTAAGAAGTCTATTTTGCTCTATGTCCTAACTATAGCCACTGTTAACAGCACCTCCCTTACATATGAGACTGTTATTTTGTGGCTTTAACCGAATGAATCCACTCACTGCAATAACTTAGTCAAACAAAACTTTATTAACATCATGCAATACTTCCCAATATCAGAGATGCACAATATTTCTAACTTGCCTATATTTCTACAGCACTTGCTTACATCTTTCATAACTGTTTGTTTCACCCAACAGGCCACATTGTTCTGCACCAGTCATTAAGTTCCACCACACCTCCTTGGCCTTAACATCTGCTTATCTTTAACATTGTTTGTTTTGCATCTTTATCTGGGTCACACCAGCATTACATGTTGTAATGCAGTAACTATTTTCATGGACTCCTTAAAACATTCTCTATTTAACTTTTTATTCAGTCACTGCCCACATTCTGCTCCTTCTTGTTCACAGTTATATCTAATCATACAATGAGCTCATGTGGCTTTCCCATGGATATGCACCTGCCAACCAAAAAGACAAAACGATTATATGAGTCCAAACCTTGCACAAGGTCGGTCATTAAATGGCTCCACATTTGTGTGTCTGCACCTGCTGGCTAACATCGCTTCATTTCAAACTGTTTCCTCTGATTCTGGTTACTGTACAGCTCTTAAAGCTTTGGTAAGGATTAACTTTGTCAACTGCTTTTATGATTTACATAGGAGCTAGGAGTTATATTCCAGCATGAACATTTAATTCACATGAAAATTCAAATTTGGGAGACTATGAATGAATATGAACAGTGGAGCACTTTGGGTGGGTTAGAGTACTGGAAAGGGAAGTGAAGTGAGAAACAAGAAGGCACTCTAATATAATAAGAGACAGGGTCAACGGTACTTATCATAAATCATGTTTTAATTACCATAATACATAGTTAATGCCATTATCCGTGTTGTTAGAATGGTCAGTTGGCAGTGTTCCGTGCATGAGACGACATGTACCAGGATGTTCTGAAACCTGGTATTTTGATTGGCTGAGACTGGCTTCATGATTATTATACTGGGCAGTAGCTAAGAATGGAGCTGAGGATGTTATGATGTTGTGTGAGCCAATATACACAAGATACACATGGCTGAATGCAAGTCCCAGAAGTGTAGGCCAGAAAAATGGATAACAAAGTGTTATTTCTGAATATGGCCATTCGCTTCTTAAAGCTTTACATCATACTTCTTATAACTTAAACTATGTGCAAAAAGACACTCCACAATGTCCAGGGAATTCCAGTCCATTAAATAAAATGGAGTGAAGGACTAATTACATAATCACTCAAGAATGGCCAATTCCGAACATGAAATTGGAAGACTAGAGTAACTTAACTTGTAAGCACCTCCTGAGGATTCAGACCTCAATTAGCAAGTTCCACAGCCTTCTATTGAAAATGAGCCAATAGAAGAAGTGCTAGCACAGCTTCTTTATAGCTTGTCAGAGCCCTTAGTTCTTGAGATGCTAATTTGGAAATATGTCTAGACTGTTTTCCCATATGGCTTTGCCTGTTAGCTGTGCATTTTTTATATTTTCTGTTAAACAGACTACCACTGTTGTCCCTTTTGTTGGGAATGCTGAGTCTATTAATGACTCAACCTACAGCTGTAATGTTTGTGCATTATAATACACTATTCATATGAGTACATCGATCAGTAGCAGTACTCATTAATGCATGCTTGTTTCCCTGAAGCTAAATGGAGTCTTAGGATATACGTCATGCCTGGTAACTTAAAATCCATTTCCATACCTTTAATAAGCTTCATTATTTGTGCTGCTCAGTCTAGCTTTCACTTACTAAAATGCCTGCAGGTACAATGTTATATCTCTCCTCCAAGTTGTTTCTCAGGTATTAGGGTTAGTATAAGTGGGTAATGAGGCTCCAGCCACAGGTGTATAAAAAGGGGAATCACAGGTGTTAGTGGAGTTAAGGTAGGTGTAGGTGTAGGTGTAGGTGTGCTGTGCTGTGCTGTCCGTGAGTTTTGTTTTGTAGAACCTTATGTTTGGACCTTGTGCCTATTTTGTTTGCTGTTATAGTTGTGTATTGTAAACAAACATACGCAGAGTCTCTCTTCCTGACGGTAACAACGTCGGCCGTGATGCTGCCCCAGGGTTCTATAAAGTACATTGTGTCTCTTTTAGAAGAAATACTGTAGTAAACACAGAGTCATTCACCTGTACCAGTTTCAGGAAAGCAGGGCAACGGAAGTGCATTTGTTAGTTCTAACTTGAAAGTGAAGCAAGGGGGGACTCATCACTGTTCTTCAGTGTTTGTATCTTGAGAGACATGGTAAAATTAAAAATGAAAAACAAGCATTTAATGCAAATATAAATTGATACGTTGCAACAAAATAATGGCGTTCATAAACATAATAAAAAAGAATATTCTCTAGAGTAGTCTAGAATACAGTTGCTGTTGCAAAAAACAACGAGCCAATAAACAAAAGTGATTTAGATGCTTTGGCACAAAACTCAATAGTACCTGAAACACCAGTGGGCTGTACGGGGGTCTAATGCCTTGTCATACAGTCAGTTGGCTAGTTTGCATTCTATCAACAGAGGATGTGTAAGATGGCTCTTCGGATTAACAGTTATTGGAGAGTGGATTGCTACAGTACCTGTCTAATTACAGCACTTCAGTTGGGTTATTTGCTGGGTAAATGAGTAGCAGTATAGTTCATAGAGCCAGTCCTGGGATGAAGTGCCAATTAATATCAACAAAGAAGAAAACGCTGCAGATATTCTATATTATACACCATCACAAACTTAATAACCAATTAGATCGCTCAGTTACCACATATGTCGTCATGGTAAACTATAACTTTTGGTTTCTGTAGTGTATGATATGGAGCAAGTTTAAGATGAAAAACAAAAAAACATTCCATCACTACGGCAACCCTGCAGCCTACCGCAGAAGAGAGCAAACTATAAAGCAAAAATGTCTAGATTTATACAGGTATCTGAGGGGAAAAATGCAAATGGAAGTAAACAGAACTCGTTTAAAGGATTTTTTAAGTAATGGTGTATAATGGCAATGATTTGTTTTTAAGTGCAGTGAAATCATATTTAACTCATACACAACACTTAAATCATTGCTTAAGTATAGTCTAGCACTACCCCTGTTTCCAATACATAGGGGGAAAAAGACTGGTCATAATGAATTTGACAGAACACAATAAAGCAGGGTACCCAATGGATTTTATATTCTATGTATATCTCCTGCATTGTAGTAATGCTTTATTATTCCAGAAGGTGTCCCCATATATTCAATAATGTCGTTGCTTCTGTTTAAACCATCCACAGTAATAATGAAGTGGTTCCTTTCTAGCACAGTATGCCAAGGCATATGTTAATTTGTTTTATACAAGCACATCATTTATTCATAACTTTCAATACAAATGCATTTGGCATTTCATCCACATCCTTCAACACTCAAGCCATTTAAACCAAGGAAGACGCTGAAACTCTGATTTACTTATTGCAGTTTTACCTTGGCATTTATGATCAATCAAGGAAAACAATGAAACATTCCCTTTGACTGTAACTGCTTAATCTACCGGTATATATAGCACAGATATGTTTTTTCTGTATTTTACCAAGAAAACAAATAGGAAAATAAACATAATACTTCCTAGAATAAACAGAAATACTGTTGTCATGCGGTTAACTGGTTTGTGTGAATTTGTGATGATTCCTTTTCCTGGGCTGACTGTTTCCCTTCAGTTGTTTCACAACCAAATAAAACTCAGATATTAATCAAAGTACCCAGAATGTGCCAGGAGCATATCATTAAGGAATGTCTTTAACATAGTATTTCACAAAGGTACTACCACATAAAACCATGGGGAAACAATCTGATGCATTGGTATTGCTGGTAAAATATGATGTACAGTACTAGTAAGAAATAAACCACTCTGGGCCCATGTGGTAATGTTAAAACCTCCACATGCCCCATGTGATTGTTAGGCCATGTAATTTAAGCTCTACTGCATAAGCCAGTGTTTCTGTTGAAGTGCACATCATGGTGGACTACAAAAGAATGCAATAAACATCCACCATGGAATCATAGTATGGTGAACAAATGAAGAGCTTTAAATGAATTACTAGGCAACGATTTTCAGCTCTTAGCTTGTCAACCTAACTTTCCTTCATCAGACTTGCCTATGCTTCTGTGGAGGGGAGAGGATGGTCGATCTGGCTATTCTCAACAGTCCTGCAGCAGAAACAGACACACATGCAATCCTGCAGGGATGCTTTAAAGTTTGCCTATTAAGGAAAGCGGATAGTTGCTATTTCCATCAGAGAGTAGAATTTGGTATCATTTGTTTGCTGTGGCTTATCTGCTCATGTTTGTGTTGGATACTATTGAGAACATAGTTCTGCATTTACTAAGCCCTTCCATCCTATAGAACTATATGAGTAAAAAAAAAAAAGTGTTGCACAGACAGAAATGAGAAAACCCAATATGGGCCGTTGCAGTCGGATGTCACAGTCAGATTGATTGTTGCTAACAGTTGACATCAATTGAAATTCCAAGGTGCTTGTATCACATCAATTTAGGGTCAACAAGTAAAAAAAGTCAAATGAATGTTCCTGCACCTCAAATTAAAATACAGATAACCTGCAGCTAGTCTATAACTTTAGCTACAGAACAGTTACATCTTTCTGAAGGATTGTCAGGTATTGAAATATTTTAACAGGTCCTTAGATCTATGAACAAAATGTGTTCTATATCAATTTTCTCTTTCCTAATGTGTAGTTTTGTGAATTCAGCGTGGCACAAGAGGGAGAACGGTGCAGCCTCATACACATTTAATCAGTCTGTAATGGTTATTGTACAGTGGTTTAACCCTGTCAGGCCTGGATTATTTCTATTGAGCTGAAGAATACGAAATCAAGTTATATAATTCAAAAAGGGACTCCTTTATTGAGTACACATGAGAAAAGGACAAAACACATATATTTTGGTAAATGGGACTTTAAAGTCCTATCAGTAGTTTAAGATAATGTGGGACCTTCAGGTCCCGCCAGGACTGAAAGGGTTAAAGAGCAAAGTACTGTACCATTTCCTGCTGTGTAGATTTACTGGGATTTCTGTTATAGGTGTCTAATGTCAAAGTGTATCAACATATCTTTCACGTAAGCAGTTGTTATATCTTGACTGAGTAATCCATGCAAGTTCTCCTTGTAACAAATAACTTTTACTGTGATCCCCTGCAGTACAGAGCAACTTCTGAAACTCTCTTAAGAGGAACTACATTTAGGGGGCTAACCAAAATAATAGCCCTGTGTGGCCCTTCATGTCTCCATGACGACACACCATTCTACCATCTCCAAACAACACTGTATATGAAACTGATCCAGTAACTTCTTCAAATGGTATTTTTTTGGCCATGACCAAAAGTTGTAGTGTACACTGAATCTCATTTTTCTAGAATATCAATCTACTTTAGATGTGGTGTTTACTGTTGCTGTGCCACAGTAATGGCTCTATATTTTCATTAATAACAGTCTGCAGACGAGGAATGATGTTTTTTTTTTTTTCACTGAGGTATGGTGTGATACCAACAAACTTTTGCCCAATCCCATTAGTGTTAGGGTATGGGTGGCTGCACCAGGATTGCAATAGTTAAGATAATAGCGTTCCACTA
This sequence comes from Acipenser ruthenus, assembly GCF_902713425.1. Taxonomy (NCBI): domain Eukaryota; kingdom Metazoa; phylum Chordata; class Actinopteri; order Acipenseriformes; family Acipenseridae; genus Acipenser; species Acipenser ruthenus. Next base: position 8,672,415 of record NC_081206.1, on the reverse strand, counting down.
ATTGTACACAAACCTGCATAAACAAAATTGCGATTGCAGCTGAAAACTTCAGATCCCTGTTACTCTTTACTATCTATTAGCAGTGTGGAGTGGTGGTTACGGCTCTGGACTCTTGACCGCAAGGTTGTGGGTTCAATCCCCGGTGGGGACACTGCTGCTGTACCCTTGAGCAAGGTACTTTACCTAGATTGCTCCAGTAAAAACCCAACTGTATAAATGGGTAATTGTATGTAAAAAAAAAATAAGGTGATATCTTGAAACAATTGTAAGTCGCCCTGGATAAGGGCGTCAGCTAAGAAATAAATAATAATAATAATAATAATTACAAATCAGCCTCTCATGTCTTCCTGGTGGTTTTTTTTAAACACTTATTTTTTCACTGTGTATTCACACTGCTCTGTAAATTTCAGCCCATTATGAGCAGAAGTTGCCACGATACACCATCTCAAACAGAGTAAAGTAAATTATAACAGCCTGGTATATCACCTTTATATTAAACAAATGCATACTTGATGTTTCTTTGTAAATAGAACTCCTAATCTTTCTTAAATTCGTGGTCTGTGTTTCTAAATGGACTCCAGGCTTTATAACAAGATTTAAATGAATATATATACTTTAAAAGAGAAGACAATTGGAAAAAAGTACTTGGTTAAAACTAAAAAATAACCCATTAAGTCATTTACCAATAGAAGAAGATGAAATAACAGGTCTATTTAAGCTGTCAGTTCTGTTCATCATCAAATCTCTGCTTCAAATGGCACACTGACCACATTAGAAGACTTTGCACAAAATTGCATTACAACAAATACATGATGAACTTTCTTTTCATACCCATAGACTCACAAAGCTGTTTTAATTGTCTGTCTTGAGTGAGTACTATTAATTTAATAGAGGCGATGTGAGAGCACTGGACAGTGTGTTTGTACATGCTCATGTACTAAACAATTAACTTAAATTAGAAAAGCAATTAACATTTTTAAACAAAACTTGAACTACATAGGCCTAAATTATTAAAAAGTACAGTGTTAGCTATAGAGTTGTTTTATTGGAACTTTACATGCAGGTAAGCGATTCGGAGTATTTTCAGATCAGCTGAACACACACAAGGCTTCTATACATAAACACATCACCTTTTCCTCAGGTTGCTCTTGGAATATATTTTGTTTAATTATTCCCTTAACTTACTCTTCTGAAATGTTAATATAACTGCCAGTTTCCCTTTCTCTAAACTGAAGGCCAACAAAACACAATACACGTTTCACATTTTGTTTTCAATTTATTCAGCCCTAATTGTGAACAATGAAACCCAAACAACATGTTCAACATTTTGCTGAAAAAGAAAATGTAAAATGTAAGAGCCCTGCCTGTAAATAAAGTGTGGGTGTTAATGTGTTTTGGTGGTGGATGGCAGGGATGGGGTTAATTCCTGTCCCTGCCAAATACATGTGAGAATGTGGCTGTTCCCAAAAGGGATAATTGGTGCTAATTGGGAACAGCCACAGATATAAAAAGAGAACTTGAAGATTAGAAAGAGACTATGAGGGAGCTGGAAACAGAGAGTGGTACAGTGTTTGAATGTTTATACTTGAGTAAGTGTTGATTTTTGTGACTGGTAAACAGCTTAGCTGTCTGATCTAGTTTAGAACTGAATGGTTTAAGTTAGCACTCCTGGAAGGAGTTAGGTTTTGGTTTTGTTTATTTTGTTTTGTGGTTAAAATAAACATACAGGCCTGCCCTGTTAAAAAAACCCTACCTGTCCTTGTGGAGTGCTGTTAATTACACTAGAAGACAGAGTGAAAAGGTCCTGCTTATGGCTAAACACTAAAAATACCATATCCCCAACTCAGACGTGAACCTCGTTCTACACAATTGGAAACTTATAGCAAGTTTTAAACAGCAACTTTAAATTTAGAGGTATAGCTCCAAACTCTTAGTGATAAATGTAGATACTCTTTGTCATTGGTGTTTCTGAAACCCTCTTCAGTGGACGAATCACTAATCTGCATCTTATATAGCTGATCTTACTAAGTCTGGTACTTTTAGAATCAAAATCTCCAAACTCTGGTCAACGTCCAAATAAGCCTGCATCAAGACTGGTCAAGGTAAAGATCCCCTTGTAATCCATAGATCATTCAAAATAGCTTAACATTTTTTTTGTTTTGTTGTTTTTAAATTCAATTTTAGTAAGTTACACTGTTCATTTGATGACCCTTCTATGCAAAATGACAACTTGAGTATGTCATATCATCCCAACACAAATGCATTTTCAAATGACCCGAAGATGGATTGCCCTCCTATGGAGCAGCCATTTCACTGTCTGTCCGAATCGGGTCTTGGGGTGTTCAGCTGTCAGGTGAGGAGTTCAGCCCCTCTGTACAGGAGGCAGCCTCAAGTAGATCATGTCATTGTTTTGAAGACACGGAGTCCAGGGGAATTCTTGCATGTGCTGAGATATTGTGTTAAATTACATTCCTGTCAGCATCTCCTTGAGGCATTCCTTTACTGGAGCTCCCTAAGTCATCCACCCTTTCAAGAACTCTCACAGAACAGTTTTGTTTTCCATTGTGATTTGGAACAGGGTCAAATCAGACTTAATATCCAGAACTGTTGGATTTATTTCATAGATTAGACTCTCGTAGACCTATCATAAAACCTTAGAGGGTCTATTCATAAAAGTACTTGCCGACTGTTCAAGGTAATCAAATTTCATTTAAAACTAACGAAAGTCTTCTATATTGATATTCATAAAATGATCTGTGCAGACCAGCGACTGTCGCTAAGCAATTTATGAATGTGTATATATTCGTTCATGACCGAAATCCGTCTCCTTTTGATGACATCATCAGCTCTATAAACATTCGCTCAGTTCTATTGTTAGCTGTTGGGTACATAAACAAATGTAACCTATGGACAGCAGCACCCATCGTGTTATTAACAGCGTGCCTGTATGATATGTGATTTATACACTGGAAGATGCTTTAACCTTTATGAATAGACCCCTAGGATTCTATACCAAATACACTACCACCCATCAAGTCCAAATTCGATCCACATACGAGTGAACAATGATTTAAAATAATGTAAATCTGTATCTTTGTAGGTCTCACATTTTCCTATATGAAAGACCGACGCACTGTGGTAAACATGTGTGAGAGAATTTTTTAATAGAATCTTTAGTAAATTAGTAAAGAAAAATGGTCTGAACAGTATTGTATTGTGTTTAGTTGCAATACAGTAAACACAGAGCCAAACAATGCGTTACTGCATCAGAAAAGCAGCGACTGGTTTAGAACCAGAGAGTTCCAATTTCTCCTAGGAAACAGAGTTCTTGTAAAAGATCAAGTGGTAACTGAATTTATCTAGTTATTTGGATCTTTGGGAATCTATCTCTGGTTCATCAGATCCAATGGCAGAATGACTGGTCAGTTCATGAGGTTCCACAGGTTCAAACATACATTTCTCCCCATACACTGTACTTATTATATAAACAGAATACAGTATTTGATGAAAGTTCATGGAGTGCTGTGGTTATTTAACTAACGATGGGGCCCATGGCTTAAAGTTTGTAGTCACCTTAGTAAAAGATGCAGTCGAAACTATAGATAGTTCTATAGATATGGAACCCACCTCAATCACTGTGGGATGATTAAACGAAGGTAGGCTGTATGTGATTGTGATGTCTGACTGCCATGGACAGCAAAAGGGACTTTCACTTCAGAACTGGATTGGGTTTTATCTGAGGGAAAGCATTGTATGTTACGATGGTGTATTACATTGGTGCAGAAATCCACTGTGCTCGAAGACCTTCGTACTTGTGGGGGAAACTATTTATCATCCTAGAGCTGACTCATTTATCTTCCTCTCAGTGGAAACAGGAGATTCTGTATAAATGTTTCCAGAGAAAAACAATTGGTCCTGCTGTGGGATGAGTGCTGTATATATTCTGTTCTTTCAGTATACACATCTGTTGTTCTGAGCTTGGTTTAAATTCACAGTGATTGCTCATCTTTAATCCAAAACACCTGCTCACAGCAAAAAAGAGAAAAAAGGGCCCTTTTTATAATCCCAGACAGATGCTTCAGACCCTGCATGCGGCTAACGCAACGCGCAGCGCTCATGAATGCTTTAATGCATTTTTAATTGCAGGAAATGGAAAATAATTATAATAGATTACAGTTTGGGTTGCTATTACCATGTAGCTCAACTCTAAAAGCTGATGTTAACAATTACACGCGACTGATCCAAAAGTGTTATTTACAGTTGCAAAAATTGGCACTTTTCGTATTTACTTTGTTTTTTTTTTTCCTTTGCTCTTCCAGCACTGTCTTGTGCACAGCAATGTATTGGCAGCACAAAAAAAGATCCAAAGTGGTAGATCACTAGAAGGCTATTCTTCTACAAAGACACGCTAGCCTAGGTTACATATACATATACCTGGCAGACACTAGAACTGAACAGCAGCTCCTGAGCTCAGGTGAAAGCAACACAGACTTATCAAATTTATAAACACAGTAATTGCATTACGAACCACTCCGAATGATTGCAAACATCATAAAAAGGTAAGGGGCCAGTGCAGATAACTAAGAAAAGGACATTAAGCTTACCATATATATATATATATATATATATATAAAGCAGACATGCATGCATACACACCCATTGCTTTGAAGGGGAACCTTCCCCAGAAGCTCTGGTCAGACTGTAAGGCTGAGGATTGTTGCCTGATAAAGCTACTTTCCTTTGAGCAACTGTACGTGCCTTGGCTTTTCTTTATAGACCTGGTAGGTGGTGTCCATTTAAAGATTTCTACGTTACTGCTCTTAATTCAACACTTGTTATTCACAGTCACGCATTGCGAAAAGAGACGGCAGCGAGTATGACCCTGGAAAGGCACATTCTGTTCTGAAAAGTATTGATAGATGTCTATAACAACATATTTTTAAAATCCATGTAATATAAAAAAATAACATATGGGCTTCATTTCAAGAACATATTTCATCTCGGGGTTTTGCGAGCTTCACATAACCTCTCGATTAAATATTTTCTCGTAATGCACTACAGCCTATACATTAATATATATATTGTAAATATGGATTGGAGAGGAGGGCTATGGTAGAAAAGTATTGACCTGAGGGAAGACTAATTGTTACAAACAGGGGGCTACAATGCACCCTGGAGGTAACAATAGTCTTCCCGAGGGGCATTGAATTTTGCAGTATATATTTAATGTATGAATCAGTCAAGAAAATAAGTGAGGCAAGGTTGGATAGTAAATACGACTTTATATATTTTGTCATATTTGTTTACATCTTCAAGTTGAATTGTTTGAATTTCAGAAAGTCAGAAAACAGTGACAGTGACGTTTTAATCACCATTTTAGTGTTTGGAGCATCTTTCTTTTGTAGTATGTTTTGTAATTCATTTTCTGTTAAATCACAGAATCAGTGTTCAGCCATTTTCTCTTGTGAGTGCAGGGGAAAAAGGTGTTCCTTTGAAAAGGGGCGGGACTGATAGTGATGTGAACCAATCACATGACAGATGGAGACTACAGGATGTCAGGGCAATAATTCAATCTATTTTTGCTTCGATGAGGTTTTAACCAATCACAGGCCAGGATGTACAACTATTGATTCATATGTATATATATATATATATGTACTGTATTACTTTGAATTTAGGACATGCTTTTTTAACCATTTTTTGCTTCTCAAAAATAGCCTGCGTCTTAAATTCGAGTGCAGTATAGTGATGCGTCTATTAAAATCGGCAACAAAAGACGTGACTACCCGAGTACACAAACAGCAACGTGACTGACTGCCGAGAAAAGACAACAAAGGCGTCACCCCGAATACACAAACAGCAACACGACACTGCTGAGAAAAAACAAACCAAGCTTCCTGAGGAATTCCAAGAGAAACGTTTACAGTTTCAGCATTTCTAACAACCAGTACCAGCTTGGACAAATCGGAAATGCTGATCAGACCCTGTATTTTTCGACATGTCAAGCAATGTTCAGTGCTGTTGTGGTTGCTGGGTTACATGTTGCCTGATGCCATGGAGTGTTGTGTGCTGTGTGCTGTTGCCAGGAGGTGTGATGCGCAGCACACTAAAACAGTCTCTCAGATCATCCCCGGGGGCGCAGTGCTGTTTTTCGTCACACACCAGTTCCACCCCTTCTCTCTGATCCCTCCCCCTTAATTAGAATATTTCATCTCAGTAATTCGGCTCTTTCGCGGCCAAAGGTTTGCAATCTAGTTATTCAGAACTAAAAATACTGTTTAATTCCAAAGGTAAGGTTAGTTTAAATTGTAGAATGTTTTTTGCCTTTTACATTCAAAACTTTCTCCAGTCTAAAATACATGGTTAACAACTTGATATTTGAAATGCTCACTAAAAGTCACGAAAATATATTATTATGCACAGAAAATACTTGATATTATAAAGAACATTTTAATGCAGTTTTCAAGGTAAATTGCAAACACCTCCATTGTACTCCTGAAAACAAAAACATTAGTTGTCATATGTATATTGCAGAAATATTTCTTATTGTGTTGTAATAAATATCTCTTTGGTATACCCCAAAATTATTTATTCTATCTATCAATTACATTTATTACAAATTAATAGAGGCCCTGTAATTCAACTAGCATCAAAACTATCCTGTGTTGTCAGAAGAGCTCTTTATTATTAATACAGCCCCCGGGCCCCATAATGCTAATAGAGCCCCCGGGGCCCTGTAGTGGTAATACAGTGGTATGGGTACGACAGAGACGCCATCTTAAGTATTATACAGTGTGCAGCACGATAAATGAGCTGCATGGTTAATCTATAACAACACTGTTTCATGTGAGTTTTGTATGATACAACAGCGTAATTGAGGTTGTATCTTTGTAAATGCATATTTATTTGATGTTTTATTTTTTCCTCAAATTGAGGGTGGTAAATTTGGGCTGTGTCTTAAATTTGAGGGCGTCTTAAATTCTACAATATATATATATATATATACAGTGCCTTGCGAAAGTATTCGGCCCCCTTGAACTTTGCGACCTTTTGCCACATTTCAGGCTTCAAACATAAAGATATGAAACTGTAATTTTTTGTGAAGAATCAAGAACAAGTGGGACACAATCATGAAGTGGAACGAAATTTATTGGATATTTCAAACTTTTTTAACAAATAAAAAACTGAAAAATTGGGCGTGCAAAATTATTCAGCCCCCTTAAGTTAATACTTTGTAGCGCCACCTTTTGCTGCGATTACAGCTGTAAGTCGCTTGGGGTATGTCTCTATCAGTTTTGCACATCGAGAGACTGAAATTTTTGCCCATTCCTCCTTGCAAAACAGCTCGAGCTCAGTGAGGTTGGATGGAGAGCATTTGTGAACAGCAGTTTTCAGTTCTTTCCACAGATTCTCGATTGGATTCAGGTCTGGACTTTGACTTGGCCATTCTAACACCTGGATATGTTTATTTGTGAACCATTCCATTGTAGATTTTGCTTTATGTTTTGGATCATTGTCTTGTTGGAAGACAAATCTCCGTCCCAGTCTCAGGTCTTTTGCAGACTCCATCAGGTTTTCTTCCAGAATGGTCCTGTATTTGGCTCCATCCATCTTCCCATCAATTTTAACCATCTTCCCTGTCCCTGCTGAAGAAAAGCAGGCCCAAACCATGATGCTGCCACCACCATGTTTGACAGTGGGGATGGTGTGTTCAGGGTGATGAGCTGTGTTGCTTTTACGCCAAACATAACGTTGTGCATTGTTGCCAAAAAGTTCGATTTTGGTTTCATCTGACCAGAGCACCTTCTTCCACATGTTTGGTGTGTCTCCCAGGTGGCTTGTGGCAAACTGTAAACGACACTTTTTATGGATATCTTTAAGAAATGGCTTTCTTCTTGCCACTCTTCCATAAAGGCCAGATTTGTGCAGTATACGACTGATTGTTGTCCTATGGACAGAGTCTCCCACCTCAGCTGTAGATCTCTAAAGTTCTTCCAGAGTGATCATGGGCCTCTTGGCTGCATCTCTGATCAGTCTTCTCCTTGTATGAGCTGAAAGTTTAGAGGGACGGCCAGGTCTTGGTAGATTTGCAGTGGTCTGATACTCCTTCCATTTCAATATTATCGCTTGCACAGTGCTCCTTGGGATGTTTAAAGCTTGGGAAATCTTTTTGTATCCAAATCCGGCTTTAAACTTCTCCACAACAGTATCTCGGACCTGCCTGGTGTGTTCCTTGTTCTTCATGATGCTCTCTGCGCTTTAAATGGACCTCTGAGACTATCACAGTGCAGGTGCATTTATACGGAGACTTGATTACACACAGGTGGATTCTATTTATCATCATTAGTCATTTAGGTCAACATTGGATCATTCAGAGATCCTCACTGAACTTCTGGAGAGAGTTTGCTGCACTGAAAGTAAAGGGGCTGAATAATTTTGCACGCCCAATTTTTCAGTTTTTTATTTGTTAAAAAAGTTTGAAATATCCAATAAATTTCGTTCCACTTCATGATTGTGTCCCACTTGTTGTTGATTCTTCACAAAAAATTACAGCTTCATATCTTTATGTTTGAAGCCTGAAATGTGGCAAAAGGTCGCAAAGTTCAAGGGGGCCGAATACTTTCGCAAGGCACTGTATATATTATATCTCTCAAGCTGAGATTGAGAATGCTTCTCTGTTCCTCATTTTTGATACATACATCTTTTTTCTATGCCACACTGCATGTGGAGACCAGGCCAGGCCTCCAGGTGTCCAAACAGCTGAGCAATTACTCATCCATCTAGCATTCCCCAGTCAATAATTCAGCTTTGATAATAGCAGGCAGCTATACATTTAAAAAAAATAGCCTGTAGGAACAGAATACTTAGTACTCCAAACAAATTAACAATCTGAACAGGGTCCTGTCCTAAGCGGTATGGCAATCTACAGGTATATTTAGACCCCAGATATATTTCACAGAAGACTTATTTGGGACCCTCTCATGCCTTTTATCTTTGAAGGCTTGGGTAACAAGTACAATGAGTGTGGTGGTCTTTAATTGCTCCCAGTGATTATTCCACGTCACTAAACCCACACAAAAGTGGACACTATTTTGCCAGGCCCAGCTTGACAGATGCCCAGGACTGAGTGTTCAATTCAGGGTTGTGGTGCTTGAGAGAGATAGACAACAACCAGTGCCATTGCCACTCTCTAAATACAACTAAGAAATATGGCTAGTGGCTTTGTGGCTCCGACTGAGAGACAGAATCACATAAAGTAAGCAGCGGCTAGAACCAAAAGAACAGTGTCCTACCATTCTCTAATCCATAAACTACTTCTGCCTTTAGTCTACTCTGGCCTTATTAATACAGTGTGAAAGGATTTCTGTTTATGTTCAGTAAGACATGCTGACACTGGATTTGCCTGACAGTCTTTAAGACTCACGGATGCAATAGAGAAGGACAGTTGAGATCTAAAAGTCACCACAGGGTGACTGACAGCTTCACTGCTTAGCACTGCAGCACTGGGGAAAGGACTCTGATAAAACAGGTTTCTACAGGGAGCACCGACAGATGGGAGGGGTAATGTAACCATAACAGAACATCTAGCAGTGAAATAAGCTAAGAAGAAAAATATTTTGAGGAAAGCAGGGAGAAAAGAATAACAGACTACTGTGTATTGCACTCCACGAGGGCTGTCTTAAAGTTACTAGGGGTATATACACACGTGTTGTGGCTTATCTAGATGATATAGAGTGTTGAATTTTGGTACTGGCACAGAAAAAGCCCGTGGAACACAGCAACACAATACAATGCTCATAATGGGCTCTGTTGAACCCCATAATGGTTAATTAACTATGAGTGTTAACATTATTGAGTTATACAAAGTGAAATGAATGATCCAACACACAGCTTTATAGCTACACATAGTTAATTAACCATGCAATATGCAGTTTTGCACATATAAGCTTAAACAGCATCACTTAAAGGCATTTTTTTTCTAAATGCCAGTGTTGTCTTAGAACTTGTACAATAATATTTAAGAGACCTTTAAACTCATAGTCCTGATTCCATTATACCAGCGGTCTGTTTTAATATGTTTAACAAAACCTCAACCTCTGCTCTTGAATTTAGATTCATGACTGTTCTTTAAATGATGTTAAAGTCATAGCGGGGGTCTGACCTTTGATTGTAATATGATTCATGAGTCACAGTCATTGATGTAAACAGGTTTACAGGGTCACGGCCCACCTAGGAAATGTAATCACACCCGAGTGTTCTAGAATTATGGAAAATTGCAGACGCGAAGAGGCTGCAAAACAATCCTTGAAAAACAAACTAAAGGCTTTGAAAAGTTCTGGCAATTTTTCATTAGGGAATGCATCATTCTCTGAACAGAAGCAGTCAGAGAAGAAACAGAGGCTGGGGTTACATTTGAATTATTATGGATCGGTATTAAAGAACTGCCAAATGACAATTATTATTATTATTATTTATTTCTTAGCAGACGCCTTTATCCAGGGCGACTTACAATTGTTACAAGATATCACATTATACATTATATCACATTATGTTTACATACAATTACCCATTTATACAGTTGGGTTTTTACTGGAGCAATCTAGGTAAAGTACCTTGCTCAAGGGTACAACAGCAGTGTCCCCCACTGGGGATTGAACCCACAATCCTCCAGTCAAGAGTCCAGAGCCCTAACCACTACTCCACACTACTGCCCTTACTACTCCACACTGCTGACAATGATGTATTGCTAAAACTGTGACGATCTCCAAAAACAATGATTGTAATCACAGTGTTTGTTTGATGCGGCACCATAATTAAAACTCAGTCTTTATATGGCAATGCTTTAAGATAAAAAGTATTTGGTAGGGACAATTAATAGCAACTGACATGAAATGCACTGTACATTGACCATTGATCATCCTTGTGATGGCACAAACAGACACCTCTTTACAAACTAGCTATAATTGGTATACTTGTTATTGCAATGTATTATCTCTAAGAAACCTTAGTAATTAATATTAATATATTATTAATAGCAATAACATATTGCACAAACAATGGCCCTAATATTATAACACATTGAGACTGGTACTGTACTATGGTATTACAACTGATAACTAGTGGGTAGTGATTAATAATATTGATGTGCTGAAACATGCTACCACTGTGGTTCAAATCTACCAATGAACAATTCCTATCAATAGAATTGGCACGGCAGCCCATTGGATTGAATTGAAAGGCAAGGGCTGGACGTTAACCAGAAACCATGCGGTTCCAAGACGAATGTCTTACCATTCAACTAAAGAACACGCCCTGTAGTCATTACTAGTATTATTGACTCATGAGACTCTAGGAGGAGATCCATTATCTAACCGTTGCCATGTACAGTTATCTAGCAGGTAATGACTGCTGTGATGGATTCTTTAATAACATACTTAATATGAGAAATTGCTTCTATTGGTGAAACCCATAAGACGCCTCAACAGAGATGTTTTCTGCATTTTGAATGGGTATACCTTATAATGGTATTACATATCTGTATTTGTGTTGATTTAAAGCAGTCCCATTGCTTGCTGTCCAATGTCTAAGCTTGCAGCAGAAGAGAGAAGATGTAATGTTTGTTTCTAGCACATGATACAGCTTGGAATCCATCTTCACCTTTCAAGCAATCTACATCCCCTGTGAACTTACCATTTGAACTGAAGCATGCAGTAACGGTCAGTGCTGAGTGATGCACTGCTGTTACAGATTCTGTCCCCTGTCGTGGAGATGAGATGAGGTTAAAAACTCTAAAACCACGAATGCAGACGAGCCCGGCTCTTTTTGTAATGTGGTTAAGATGCTCACTTGCGGTGCGCGGGATCGCCGGTTGGCACCAAGCCTCGGCCCTGTTGCACACACACGGCATGTGACGTGCTTTGATCTATAACATAACATCAGATCAGCAGATCAACTTTTTAAAAATAATGCAGCAGCGTCATATCTTGAAAATAATCTTGAAAGTGAGAATTATAATTTTGTTTGGTTAAACAGGTTCTGGTGTATTGCATTTCTATTCCAAATAATGCATGACGTGGTTGAGTCTCATTTGAGTTCTTGTGTGAAGAGTTTATTTTGAGTCTGTCTATTAATTGCATCACATGAACACATCCCTGACAGCTGCTATTGTCATCGTTTATACTTTTGGTGTTCAAGGGTACTTGCCATGAAAGCATTATTTAATCTGTACTGCACAATGTCTTACCAGAACTATTTCTCCCTATGCTTATGCCTGACTGTGGCAATGTGCCCCGCCCCTGTGTGCATGTGTGTGTTATATGGTGTATGTTGCGTGTGTTAATGTTGGTGTATAGAGATTGGTACATGGGATATAAACGGGTCTGTGTTTCACGTGTGATTTAAATTGTATATTTGTATGTAGGCACGGGATTTAAAATCACTGCACGTGCATTTAAAGTATAGTATATGAGCACAGGGTTGCACAGAATTAATTCACATGCTGGGATTCAAGTGAATAATTAATTAGTAATTGAATCCCAGCACAACAGTATATATAGATGCACATTTCATTCACGCGGGGTTGGGTGTCCGTGAGTGGAGAACGGGAGAGAGAGAAAGGAGAAATACAGTTAAGGTGAAATAACAATTGCTACAGCGTGCTGGAAGTGCCAGCACGGTACTTGTTTAATGTTCATCCACTTGTTTTGTGTGTTAGTACGTTTTTGTTTGTCTTTTTATTTTGGCGTAAAGTGTCGTGTCCTGTTTTTGTGTTCTGTTTAAACCTTTTATTTTGTTTAATAAACGCTGAGTGCCACCATTGCACTCAGCATTACTCATCACCACCGTCTGTCTGTGTATTCCTTTCTGGTCTGACGCCACCCACTCCAGCCATCTTTGTGACACTGACAAACAACGCTGTTCAGAATTCCAAGGCTGGCTGGTATGTTGTTATCAATGTGGTCACCTTAAATATATTGTATTATTTGTTAAATAAAAACTCTTATTGGCGATCTGGATTAAATTTCAGTTACTTCATTGTATAAATAGAATTTTCTGAGTTAGCTATTTTTCTATATCAAGCGCAGTGTCGCCTTCTATGCTTTTTGTCCCCAGAAATGTACGAACCTGAATGTTTTTCTCCTGAGGCGAAACACAGACTGGCACTGTGTCTGTCGCATACTCATCCACACTTTTTTAAACAATCAAATCTGAGAATGCAATAGTAAAAATGAAAGCAAATCCACTCGTAGCTCAACAACAAAATCAATATTGTTTTAATTAATATCGGCCACTGCAGCTGCTGAACACATCCTATCTGCTATCATTTCATCACATGAGCTCTGATCTCTGGCAATAGCTGCGAGTATTCTCTGAGCTGAGATTGAATCTTGATAAAAAGTGAGGGAGATGCAGGGTCTGCAACTTGGAACTACATTGCTCAATAGAAACATGGTGGAAAGCTCTCACTTGTTTGATGGTATCTGGAAGCACTGTTCTTTACTGTCTAACATGCTATTCTTATTGTAAGCACTTCATAACCATTCACTTTCACCTGAGTTCAGGAACTGCAGTTCTAGTTGCCTGTCATAGATATATGGGTAACATCAACTACATCCTCCAAAGTGTTTTCTAGAAGTAAGAGCCAGTGCCATCTATTGATTTACACTTTACAGCATTTTTGTTTTGTTTTGTTTTGCTGGTAATGCACTGCTGTGCAGAAGATGGGGCTGGTGCTTACTAATATAAAGACACCTCAGCCTTGGTCTATAAACAGCTTCTTGGGGCAGTGGCAGTCTGCTTGTGGCAGTGTGGCCGGTGGAAGCCCTGCCGAGGCACGGTGTGTGCGTGTGTGCGTGTGTGCATGTGTGTGTGTGTGTGGGGAGGGGATATTGGATGGCAGGGAGGGAGTTAAAATCCTCCCTGCAAAAACACCTGGGAATGTGGCTGGAGCTGTCAATTGAATAAGTGATTAGATAATTAATTAAGGCCACAGGTGTATAAATAGGGTGATCACGGGTGTTAACTTGGTTAGTGTTGGAGTTAATGTCAGTGTTGGTGGATGTTCGTGTTGCTGTGTCCCTGTCCTGTGTGTTTACGTTCGTCAGTGTTTTTGTATAGACCTTTTGTTTTGGCCCTTGTGCCGTTTTATTTTGTTAATGTGTTTTGTCCGTGTCCGTTCTGTTTCGTGTTTTGTTTCTTTGTATTAATTAAAATTGCATTAGCACGGTTTGAAACTGCAAGCTTTGCGAGTCTCTGTCCCTGCCGTTACCATTTGGGCTGGGAGGCTACTGCATCACAAAGCTACATGAGAAGCACATTTACTGTACATGAAAAAGAGAATAGATCTCAATGTTGTAGTGACAGTGTCCAGCAAAAAAAAAAAAAAAAAAAACAGAGAGCTTTAAACACTTTAAGTTGTCATATATAAATAACAAAGCCAGAGTTGAGAGTCATATCCGCTTCAGCCTATTACCTTTAATATGGAGTCAAACAAGTGCTAGGTTTTCAGCATTCCACAGTGTCAAATCAAAACGTTATCACAATTCCAAGGTTATATTGAGTTTCATTTCATTTCAGTTGAAAACCTGTAAAAGGTGTGTGGATAGAATGTGACCTACACTGGTAAAATTTCAAATTTAATAAAAAGAAAGTCAATTTATGCTTGTACGGTGTTGACACTCAATTATATATTACAATTCTTTTTTTTTTTTAAGACGATGAAGCAGACAAGTGCTGAAGGAAAAAGTAATGTTATGAACGAACACTATCCAAAAAAAAAGCCTCCTCCATATATTTCTTTGACTGTAGCATAGGATCATTTAAGAGCTGATTTATGTTCCTTCAGTCTTCACCATCCAACCATTCCATTATGTGTTCGTAAGTTTATTTCAGTGTATATGTAAGATTTCCTTTGCATACTGTAACACATCTCATTAAAATGTTATAATCTGAATTGTGAAGGTATAGTTCTACATGATATGTTACAATGATATACACGGTGACTAAACACTTTCATGTCATGTGTGTGTTTTTATAGCAATTTTTTTTTTCTACCTTACCCATCTAACAAATGTCAAATGTACTTCCATTGGCTTTCAGTAGATGGCAGTATCCCTCTAGAAGAAGTATGCTCAGAAATGTATTTGTCTTATTCCCTGATTATGTTCACAATCAATATGCCATCTTTCAACCTGCACTAAATTATGTGATAGTGAGGATTGAAATCCATCCACAACAAACTTTCCCTAATCATATGCTTTCGTTGCACATACATTTATAATCTAACACAAGGCCAGTGTTTCTACCATACCTGTATTTTGAAGTGTGTTGGCTGTTTCTTATCAGTTTTCATGTTTAGTAATTTAGACTGTCATCTTCACTTGGTCCAGTATAAAAGATGGGCAATATAGGAAATAAAAAGACAATCTAACATTGATGAGATAAATCATATGATAGAAACAGCCCTGTGATCAAACGCCACCTGGGCTGTTTTTATGTGTGGAATCATCTCTAGTAAAATCTGATATAAATCAAAGTGGAGGGTTCTGCTGGTGTTTTATAGGGATAGAAGATATAAGCTCAGCATTCAACATCACATCATCCATCAGTAATCATGTTTACAGGGGACAAATTAACAGAGACACCTGTCATAACATTGCCAATGTCATGTAGCCCTTCTTGGCTGAAGCTCTTTTTATGTCATAGGCAAACAACATTCGGTGTTCTGGTCAGTTTTAGAAAGAATTCCAAATTACAGATTGTTACTTTGAGATATGTATTCTGTGTAATAATCAATTGCTGATTTTTATTTAGTGAAATGTGTAATTATGCGGTACCCGATGGATACAGGCAAATACAGTTCTGTAAATTATTATAAACACATTTTCTGAACAGTTTCATTTATTTTTCTAATGCATTTCATCTGGGATTCTTTTATAGCTGCACAAAGTAAAACGTGAATTTCTGTGCTAATATTTAGATTTAAAGCAGAGATGCCATAAATGAGATGAGCCATCAAATTTCCTTTTCAATTTTGTAGAGCATTATTAGCTAACTACTTACACAGAGATGTTAATTACTGATCACAGACTAAGGCACATATTTCTTCTCTATCATTTCAAAGCACATAATAGTTCAGTCTTTAAAATCGAACTCAACCTACAATGGTTTCTCCAAGCTCATTATTATCATTATTTTATTTTCTTATTTCAGTAACACTTTAGAGATGCACCATAAGGTGTATCTCAAAGCACTTTACAGGACAAAAACATTGACAAATTAAAGAGTAGGGTCAAAGATTACACCTACATTTCTCATTTCTAGTACAGGTTCAGAAGGTAGCCTGCTGAAATCCAGTCCAAATGATTCAGGCTTATTTAGCTGGTTTGATGAACTCACTAACAAAACCTCAGTTTTTTCTGCATTCACCATTGAGAATTTTTGAGACATATATATATGAACTATGCCTTCAGAGCCCGCTCCTTCTCCACCCTTGCCCCTCAGTGGTGGAACGACCTACTCACGAATATCACCGTTATGGAAAAAACATATATTTTTAATATATGGTAGAAAAGTATGATCCTTATATTTTTCATATATAGAAATTGGCCCCCTTTTTATATATTTAAAATATATTTTAGTCTGTAACCCATATATTTATTTTATATGTTGAAAATATATGGTGTACCACATATATTTTCATTGGTCTGTAATCCATATAAAATAAATATATGGATAAAGAAAATCACTAAAAATGAGGTTTGCCAACATACAGAAGTGGTGTTGTTTTAACTTCAGAACTTTGCTGTATGTTCTACAAGTGGGATTACATCTGTACACAGTTTTGACAAATCCTAAACAGTGATTGATTGATTGATTGATTTCTTATACATGATTATAACATGTTTGTAAATTAATTATATAACAGAGATCTGGGATGCAACAGATTGACCCAACTACTGAGAGTTTAGTAAACTGAGCAGTTAAGGAAGGTATACAGGAAACATCCCAAAAGAGATTCAGTGTTAAAATCAAATGATTTCATTTGCATGTATGTTTCATGAACACCGGTACTTCTATTATCCTGACCCTTTTTGAACAGAAGAGAGTTCACTGTTATTTTTCCTTTCCCTTTGCAAATTGCATTCTGTCTGTTTGAAGATAACCAAACCATTGCATGCTAATGTGAAACAGGATCCTTTGGTTCATCTTGAAAACCACAGTATCAAGGTTGTGTTTCAGAGCTTTACCAGAGAAACGCTGACTCTTCAGTATCCTGGGTGCGGAGATATGGTCCTCCTAATGAAATGAGATGTTGTTTTTTTAGATAAAAAAGGACAGAAAAGCAAAAAGAGAGGAACTTGGAGCCTGAGTAACAATTAGAGTAAGCGACACTTCCTATCTTTCACATACCCAAGGGAGTACAAGAAGGAACAGGAGAATAAATGTGAGTGCTCTGCTGCAGACTGCGTTATCTCATTGGTAACTTATACAGCCTGAATCAGCCACAGCATGCTTTACAGTTCCTGGGGAGATACATTTAACTCCAGCTTCCCATTCAAGAACAAGCAGCTTGATGTAAAGCATCATAGACACTTTTATTAAATATAAGCAGTTACCTTGCTCTGAAAAAAAATAACTGGTTCAGCTGTGATGGAAGCTTAGAATTCAGTTGTATCCTGAGCAGTGTAGTGTGTGAATTGTGGAGCATCGGAATGTAATCAGCATCTAATTCGTTATATCTGCAGGAGATTATTCTTGGCTTTAGATTTTTTATTTGCCTCTATTGCGAAAGTGGCATTCTCCCTATCCTATATTCCAACTCAGGGGTCTTTTGGTTTTTGTTCCAACTGTACCCTAAATTACTTAATTGAACCAATGCTTATTAGATGCTTAATTGGTCCAATTAATTAATCCTGGCCCTCCAGGAACAGGATTGGAGACACCTGTTGTAATTGTGTTATATTTACAAACATTTTGAATAACAATCATGATTATTTGAAATGTCTGTAAGTCTTTATCAGAATTATATTTGCTTTGGACGTTCTTGGAACCCAGCATAGTTTAAAATGCTACATTGCCAAGATTTATTAGAAGATCTTCATCAAATTTAAAATCAGATGAAACCTAATGTGTGTATGTGTGTGTATATGTATTGTGTGTATTGTGGCAGGGCAGATCCCTGTCTGGAAAAAATGTGTTGGTGGTTGGCAGGGAAAGGGTTAATTTCTGTTCCTGCCAGATAAATGTATGTGTGACTGTGTTTGCACAGCCACAGGTGTAGTTAGTTTATTTTAATTACCTCTTTAATTGTTTTATACTTTAATTAGTGTCACCTGCCTGGAATTAGCAGGCAGGTATTTAAACAGGTATTTTAAGCTGTCTGGTGCTAGTTTGAACCCTGAAGAAAAGTTTCGAACTCCATGTGGGAGTTTTTGTTTAGATTCTATCATTTATTTTTGTAAATAATAAAATAGCATGTAAGTGCTTTAAAAACTTCAATTTCTGTGTCTGGGTCTGTTCAAACGGGGCAAACGAACCTGAAAAACAGTAAAATTTTTCACATATGGTGGCAATGGTAAAAGCACCTTACAGACCCAGCACAAAACTGGAAAACATGGAAATACAAGCCCTAATTGAAAAATGGGTGCAGTCGTCTGCTGCACAACGAGAAACAACCCGCTTGCTAGAAGAAAGCCACCAGCAGCAGAGAGTGAGGTGGCCACCACAAGAGCAAGATTTGCCACCGCAAGAGCAAGAATCGTCTGGTGGAGCAGCAGTTGCTGCCGTTGGCTACAGAGAAGGGCGAGGAGTCCAACTCCACCACAGCCCCGACCACCACCTCTGCGATCCAGACCGGTGTCGTTGAGTACAGTCCCTAGCCCCATACTCCCACACTGAGTACTAACTAAACTGTTTTCTTGAACCTAACTAAAATCAGACAGCTAAGCCATTTACCAATTAAATCAAACACTTGTAAACATACGGTTCCCACAGTACTTTTTGACAAAGCACACAGGTCTCTCTTCACACAGACTGGAGACTGCCTCAAACAAACATTTTGGTGCTGTTTAAATACCTGCCTGCTACAGGCAGGTGCCATCAATTAATTTAACAAAAATAATTACACCTGTGGATGTGCAAACACAGTCACACACACATTTATCTGGCAGGAACAGAAACTAACCATATCCCTACCAACCACCAACACATTTTCTTATATACTGTATATATATATATATATATATATATATATATATATATATATATATATATATATATATATATATATATATATAAATGGACTAGACATGTTTTGTACACAGAGCACAGTCAAATCTGCCCAAGCTTCTTTCTGTAAACAATTTCACAGTTCATTCACATCTCTCAGTCATTTTTTTTTCTATTAGATTGAGATCTGGGGACCAAGCAGGCTATACCAGTGAATTTATTATTCAGTTATACTTTTGCTGTTTATTGAGATTTCTAGGTTTCAATCCCACAAGGGTTTTTAAAACAGAGCACTTCTGAGTGGAGGAATGGCTGTTTACTCAAACTCCACCAGGTATCATTTATACATTCTTTTGGAACAATTCCTTAATTCCTAATTGATGGTGTAACATGTATTAATAAGGCATTATTGAGCAGGTTATACATTATAAATAATCAACTGTAACAGGGCCAGTTGTAGGGTTCAATGTTTGGGGAGAAGCAGAGGGTATTTTGCATGCCCAGGCAGGTGAACAGTTTACTGGGTTACTCCAGGGGAACACTCTACAGTCCATATTAGCAACTGTTGTCAAAGCTTGCAGTTCAGGGCAACTGAACTAAAACTTACCAGGAAATTAACATGGTTAGTTTTTCATCTGCAATTATTTGTTGGGTGACTAATTATTGCCTTGTAGTACTGTATTAACTAGCAGTAATAATATAAAGCTGAGGGAATACAAAGCCGCTTTTTCAAGAACAGTGGCTTGAAACTTGGTTCCAGGAGACTCTGTCGAGGCAGCTTTGCTGGGTCAGTCTTCCCACATGCAGTGGTCTGAAACCTAGTTCCAAGCCACAGGGTGGCTTTGTGTTCCTCAGCTTTAAGTTTGCTGCTGATGTGGCAAAAATAGCGTGGGCAGGTCCACTGCTTAACTATCTTCAAATTACTTTATTTTTTTTAACTGTTCTCTTACCTTTCTATTCCGTCTGCAGTCATTCTGATTGCTCTGTATTGCAATTACCCACACATTGACTATGAGTTCAGGAGCTGCTCTTCAGTTTGTTACCTGGTTTAGACATATGTAATTTAGGCTAGATAAGCCAAAGTGAAAGGGCCATTTTGTGCCAGCACCACCTAGTGCACAGCAGCATATTGCCAGCAACACACACAAAAAAAATGTAATCCAATGTGGAACATCACTAAAGGACTCTGACTCTTAGACACTAGAGCTGATCTAACCTGTGTTACATATATCTATGGCAGGCATCTATTAGTATTATTAATTTCTTAGCAGACACCCTTAACCAGGGCGACTTACAATTGTTACAAGATACCACATTATTATTTTTACATACAATTACATTATACACATTATTTTTACATACAATCACCTATTTATATAGTGGGGTTTTTACTGGAGCAATCTAGGTACAGTACGTTGCTCAAGAGTACAGCAGCAATGTCCCCCACCTGGGATTGAACCCACGGCCTGCCGTTCAAGAGTCCAGAGCCCTAACCACTACTCCACACTGCTGCCCTATCTTAAAGCATATTAAAAAGCATGGCAAATCGTGGTAAACTATGGTAATTGTATAACCATGGTAAAAGCAACAAAAACTGCTAAATGGCCGTGGAATTGAGCTGTGGTAAACCTTTAGAAGTGGGTAACTACATGGCTAGTGTTTAACCCTGTGATGCCCATTTCTGTGCAATCCTTAGCCTCCCCTCTATCAGAGTTTTTCATATGCAGTACATTGTGTGTTGCTGGACCAGGGGTAACAAGTGTTTCTTACAAGTAACCAAATCTAGTTACATAATTTGTTTCTCATTTTTAAAAAAATCCTTGGGCATTACAGGGTTAAATGTAAAGCCTAAAACTAAAGAACAACTCTCGGATGAAAGCACCTTATTAAATTAAACAAAAAACACAGTATTTGAGTGCAATAACAAACACTCTGACGCAATCATTACAACAGGTTAATGGGACAACAAAACCAAGAAATTAATATTTCTTTTTAAAAGGATACTTGTGACCAAAATTGAAGATGGAGTTGTGTGACCCCATAATCCTCCACAGAAATGTATGGGCAGAGAGGGGGTCTCTGAACTAATGACCCCTTGCTCCACAATTAAATATTCTGCTAGATTAGCTAAAAGAGTCCGAGCAAAGGTGCCTCGGAGGCCGTCAATCACACACAGTGCAATATGTTAAAATACTGATTGAACTGGAATGTCAGGGTTAGATAACATCTCCAGTTGACATCTGGATCAAGGGTTCACCACAGTCACGTCCACGTGTGGCAGAGTTAGATTACTGTTGCAAATATAATACTCACTAAGGTATTGAATTTTATCAAGAGGAACAGGGAAAGGTTTGCCCTCTGTACTGTAATGGACGTTTACAATAATGCTTTCAGTCTGAAAATCTTTATGCTATGACTGACTGTCTGGACAATAATAATAGAAGGGAAACATATTGGTAAAAATATACTGTATATATATATATATACACACACACACACACGTCCTTTATAATATGTGATCTTTAATAAATAAGCTTTGGTTTACAATCCCTTATTATTTTGTTTATGACATCTTGTATAACACATTTAGAGATATATTATTAGCAAAAGTGTTAAAAGACGATTTGTTTTTTGTTTGTAAAGGTCACAGAATTTATCATTTCAACTGGGATAATGAAGCCTGAAGACTTCCAGACCACACATGGAATTCAGAGCAAACTGCATTATTCATAGAATATTGAGAAAAACGTTTGCATTCATTATCAACTAAAACTTGTGCTGTACAAAATCATGAAAAAAACAATACAAAGAGAAAAGCTAGCCATATGTTACCAGATGGTAAAGCCCTCTGCTGAGGGGTCTATTGCTTAATTAGAGCTGTGGTTGTCTTCTGTGAAAAGGCCAAAAAGAAAATAATGGAAAGCATCACAGATACTTTTACTAAATGTAAATACATTGTTCAGCAAAAAAAGCTGTAAGCTTTGAAATTCAGCATTATTCTTTTACAATGTAATAAATAATTTAAAAAAATGGTGTGGCTTATAAATAATAGAATATTTCGGTTGCTATTTGATGTATTATTTTATTCTGTTGTGTTGTGTACTGCACAGCTAATGTGGTACTGTAGCTTTAATTAAAGCTACAGTTATTTTTTTTTTTTTAATGATCTTTAGATCGGGTTGGGGCTAAGTGAATGTTCTGCATCGCAATGGGGTTATTCGCAAGACAACCCCACCCTGAGCACAAAAAGATTTCAGGGTTCTACAAATTGTAATTAACCCCAACCCGATGGGGTCGACCCGATCTAGATGGGGGGCGTATTGGATTGGGGTCCTAACATATATATATATCAAGATACTAGCTCTAGATCTATGTGGGTCTTTTGCAGATTCAGTCTATGAAGGGTTGATTATATATATATATATATATATATATATATATATATATATATATATATATATATATATAATATGAATCCGTGATTGGACATCCTGGCTTGTGATTGGTTAATAGAAGGAAAAATAGATTGAACTAGTGCCCTAACATCCTTACACCACCGGTCAAGTGTCTCGGTCTGTCATGTGATTGGTTCACATCACTGTCAGTCCCACCCCTTTTCAAAGGAACGCCTTTCTCACTCTTCACAAGAGAATATGGCTGTTCACCAATTCTCTGAGTTAACAGAAAATGAATTACAAAACATACTACAAAAGAAAGATGCTCCAAACACTAAAATGGTGATTAAAACATCACTGTTTTCTGACTTTCTGAAATTCAAACAATTCAACTTGACGATGTAAACAAATATGACGGTCAGGATATAAACTGGTTTATGCAGCAGTCGGCAAACCAGACGGAGACAGAGAAAAACTTTGCTAACTATACGGTATAACCCCGTCGGTAACAATACTCTTCCCTCTGGTCAATAAATTCCTGCTATAGCCCCTCTCCAGTACATATTTACTATATATATATACAGTATATATGTGAATATGTTCCTTACACCCCCAGTTTAAATCCATCAGTAACCTTGTTTTTGTAAGAGTTAAGATAGTAAAGTTAAAAACAGGTCAATAAAAAAGTGGTAGCCTTTGGCAGTATTTGGATTCAACACATTTAGTTTGAATTATATTTGTAGATACGTTATTTATAAACATTATTTTAGGAAATGATGCATTGGGTTTGTTTACTCGGCTGGTGAAAAATCAATACAAAGCAGTTTTGTGTAAAGCGTGTTTACCTATAACACATTTCTGGCACACTGTATGAAATTGTATTTACTGTGTTAAAAGTCAGGGCAGAGCACTTAATTTTATTGAACTTCCCGAGGAATTAATACAGACTGCATAGCACACAGTTCTGAGAACATCAGAATACCCACTATGAATTTGATACATTCAAAGCGATCCAGTTACAAAAACATCCTTTTGTCTATTATAAATAGGTTTGCTGTATCTTACAGTAGTTGCAGAACGCAATTTGCACATTCCTTATTTTCTTTCAGAAATGAAGCAATCTTTAAACTATGTAACTCCTGGGAGTCTGTTTCTTTGTGTTCGGACTATTCTTTTATCCAAGGCTATTGTTCTTTTAGTAAAATAAAAATGCATGAGCCTTACCATCAAAATGCAGAATGTGTAAGCCTTGTCAGACATATCAATTTAATTCTAATATGATTTTAACACAGACTTCTTACTGTATTCCCTTACTGTCTCTAATAACTATATCTTTTATTCATGTAATTACCCTATGCTCTAAATGGGTGGCATGCATAATATTATCCATTGTATCCTGTCAGCAGCTATTGTCGTTGTTTGTTTGGGGAAGAATTCTATCAGTAACACTTCAAGATGAACATTTAAACACCATATAATTCCTACATGTTATTCTGATTTGTATTGTGTTTTTAGTACTACATCAGAAATGTATGCCAGACAATGTTCTGTTCATTAGAGATAATGTTGCATTTGTTTTGTAGACCTTTCTATTGGCATTCTTTTTTATTTTTATTGAGTTTTTCAAACTATTGCAAAGTCAAGTTAATTACTATACAGATGAAAACAAGCAAGAGAAAATGCTGAATAATGAACCAAGATACATTTAAACCTGCAGTTGGCATTCTTAATAAAAAAAAAAACCCACAGCATATCCATTGAACAGGCTATATCAGTAGAGTTATAGTCAAATTATCTGCAGTTTAAGTATGTGCAATATTTAAAAAAAGAAAACACTATCTGGTTGTGCAGTGTTTCACCAAGTTTAATCATGTCTGGATTACACATTAATTCAGTAGTCTTTATACAGGCCTCAGTGTATATTAGTTGCACATCACAAAACCATGCATTTCAGCATAATTTGCACTGGGAACATTTAAAGACGGTCCCAGAAAGAGAAGACCAAGGATTGGAAACTGACCCCAAAGAGGATGCTTCTTCCTGGGCAGACTTGACATACTTGCAGGGGCAGTGCAACCCTCGTTGAGCAGTGGAGGGGTCAGGTGTGTCACTGGAAATGCTCCTGCATATTTCTCATCAATGAAATTCAGGCTGCACTATGCTCGGGAGATTCATTACAGTTTGTTTCATCTCCATTTAGGCATAAAAATTATTTTCCCTGTGCTCTTGGAACATGCTATCAGAGAAATCAGTATTTGTTAAATAACACCTGTTTATCTATTTTAATAGCACCTTGACTGGTTTTAAGGTATTTTATTTTATTAATCATGCATTGCATGTGTGTATGATGTAACATTTGAATGTGTATCACCTGCATCCTCTGAGGAAACACTGGAAAACAAAGTGTACAGCTACAGCTATGACCAAAAGGGTGGCATCACACTACAGAGTCAACTCATTTTGCTTCATAAAGTCGAATGAAAGCTGCTAAATAATGTTATGTTAACATATTGCCGTTCTGTAGTTTTCCATACACTTAATGAAAAACTGACACAAATTTTTAAAATGTGACATTTTGAAATTTAACATGAAATACTGTACTACTATTAATGCTTCCGGTAGACTTTTGAGATATCATGTTGTAGTTCCTTTGATAACATTATATTTTTTTTAAGTATGTCTCAATCCTAAAATTCTAGGTGATGCAAAATGTAAATGTTACAAAATGAAAAACAAAAGACTGTGAGAGTGCTTAAGAGAACTTGAAATATATAACTCAGTTGTTTGATTCTAGTTTTGTAAAATGAACAGGTGTAAACACTCCAGGTGTAAACACTTAAATATGGCTCATCACATCTTGGTGACTTTTTAACAGTGCTCTCAAACATGTCTTATCTCTAGGTACAGTTTGTACACCAGAGTGTAACCATAAACCTGTCCCCCTGCAACATTCCATATTTGTTTTATGTACCTCTATATCTCTGAAACAGAAAAGGGTATACAAAGTGAATCTAAACTGCCCATCATTTTAGATAAGCAGCAACCCTCGGCAGCCCCTAAAAAAGAGAAAAAGATTCATCCCATCTATAATGAAACAGTTGAAAGATAGAACACCTGTTTCAGAATGATAAGTCAACTCGTGGGAATGGTTATCTGGTGGATTATTTTGGCCTTTCACCTTTGTGGGCTGGGGTTGAAATATGCCCAGAACAATTTCCTAATGATTTGTGCTGGTGTCAGCTCCGCAGATGGTGGACAGGAGTTCACATCATTCATATTGAAGCCGGTACTCCACAAGGGGCCTGGGTTCAGGTCCATTGGAACGATGATGAAAGACTTGAATTGATTCTGCTGGTTCCAGATTGTAAGGTAGCCTTCTGAAATAACGCCACAGCTGTAAGAATACCTTTTTTTAAAAAAAAATAATAAATACATACACTTTTACAGCTACTTTTAAAGAGAATGTCATTTGCCCAGAATACCATATCACAATGTTATACTCAACCTTTGGGCAGACATCATTTTAAATTAATTACTGGTTGCTTTTATTAGCGTAAATATTGATAGTAATTGTTCAATGTACATTTTAGAACGATGACATGCTTATGGGGGTGCACATATTCTGTAGGACCCAGGACTCTGAATCCACACCAATAGAAAACACCTGTAACTGATGCATTGTACTAAGTAGCACATAGTAAGATTAGGATTAGATTTGACCTGTAAAAGACTGTAAACCTGCGATACTCAGATCAAGGGACAGCGATGTCATTTATAATGACTATATATATATACAGACGTGCTCAAAATTGTTGGTACCCCTCCACAAAAAACGAAGAATGCACAATTTTCTCTGAAATAACTTGAAACTAACAAAAGTAATTGGCATCCACCATTTTTTATTCCATATTTAATAGAAATCAGACTTTGCTTTTGATTTTTTATTCAAAATAATATTGTAAATAATAAAACAAATGAAAATGGCATGGACACAAATGATGGGACCGCTAACCTAATATTTTGTTGCACAACCTTTAGAGGCAATCACTGCAATCAAACGTTTTCTGTAGCTCTCAATGAGACTTCTGCACCTGTTAACAGGTAGTTTGGTCCACTCTTCCTGAGCAAACTGCTCCAGCTGTCTCAGGTTTGATGGGTGCCTTCTCCAGACTGCAAGTTTCAGCTCTTTCCATAGATGTTCGATAGGATTCAGATCAGGACTCATAGAAGGCCACTTATAGGCCACAGATTAGTCCAATGTTTTGTTCTTATCCATTCTTGGGTGCTTTTAGCTGTGTGTTTTGGGTCATTATCCTGTTGGAGGATCCATGACCTGCGACTGAGACAGAGCTTTCTGACACTGGGCAGTACGTTTCGCTCCAGAATGCCTTGATAGTCTTGAGATTTCATTGTGCCCTGCACAGATTCAAGGCACCCTGTGCCAGGCGGAGCAAAGCAGCCCCAAAACATAACCGAGCCTCCTCCATGTTTCACTGTAGGTATGGTGTTCTTTTCTTTGAAAGCTTCATTTTTTCGTCTGTGAACATAGAGCTGATGTGACTTGCCAAAAAGCTCCAGTTTTGACTCATCGGTCCAAAGGACATTCTCCCAGAAGGATTGTGGCTTGTCAATATGCATTTTAGCAAATTCCAGTCTGGCTTTTTTATGTTTTTCTTTCAAAAGTGGAGTCCTCCTGGGTCTTCTTCCATGGAGCCCACTTTCGCTCAAAAAGCGACGGATGGTGCGATCAGAAACTGACGTACCTTCACCTTGGAGTTCAGCTTGTATCTCTTTGGCAGTTATCCTTGGTTCTTTTTCTACCATTCGCACTATCCTTCTGTTCAATCTGGGGTCGATTTTCCTCTTACGGCCGTGCCCAGGGAGGTTGGCTACAGTTCCATGGACCTTAAACTTCTTAATAATATTTGCAACTGTTGTCACAGGAACATCAAGCTGCTTGGAGATGGTCTTGTAGCCTTTACCTTTACCATGCTTGTCTATTATTTTCTTTCTGATCTCCTCAGACAACTCTCTCCTTTGCTTTCTCTGGTCCATGTTCAGTGTGGTGTACACAATGATACCAAACAGCACAGTGACTACTTTTCTACATTTAAATAGGCTGAATGACTGATTACAAGATTGGAGACATGTGTGATACTAATTAAAGAAACTAATTAGTTTGAAATATCACTATAATCCAATTATTTATTATCTTTTCTAAGGGGTACCAACAAATGTGTCCAGGCCATTTTAGAATATCTTTGTAGAATAAGCAATAATTCATCTCTTTTCACAGCTTCTTTGCTTTATTCTATGACATACCAAAGGCATGCAAGTATACATGATAAAATAGCTTTTAATTTCATCACCTTTCAGGAGGAATGAAGCATTATTTCAATGAGCTGTAAGGGTACCAACAAATTTGAGCACGTCTGTATATATATATATATATATATATATATATATATATATATATATATATATATATATATATATATATATATATATATATAATGAAGAAGAAAGGTAATTGGTAAACTGAAGACTCACTGTTTTAATAATTAGCTACAGTACATCAGGTAGATTGATGTTGTTGTTCAAGTTTGAAAGTTGCTGTAACGGGTGTTCTGTTACTGTTTGGGTATCTGCTGAGAGACGAGAGAGTCACAGAGAGTTTGAAGTTGAAATGCTGCTCAGGCGTCCAGGTTTTATTTATTTACCGGTAGTTCAAGGCAGTTGCAGTGGTTGGTGGATGTCACTAGGGTACCAGCAATGGTATCCCTAGTGTGGAAGGATATATACAAAAAGGTACATCAAAAGTCAAAACAAAACAGTTTAAATGGAGAACAAAGAAACTGGCTTTGCAGCCTTTTAAAGGCAGATGACCAGGGTTCATTGATTTTCAATTCTTTTTTAAACTGTTTTAAAGATTTCCCCTCTGTTGTCTAAATCACAAAGATATCATCAATGAATTGCCACCAAACCAAGGATGTATATCTTGATTCAAGACGGATGTGGTTTTCTTTTTTTTTCCATGAATGAATTATAATCTCATAATAATGAATAAATAAATATGTATGTATATAGCATTGTATACATGCAATATATATATATATATATATATATATATATATATATATATATATAATATACAAAATACAATCACAGGAAATTGTTTATGATATGTAAATGCTGTAACAATTGAAGTCTATCTTGTATAATATGTTTGACTTTTCTTCATTACTTTAGTTACACCTGCGTGATAATAGATTCAGTGTCCAATTTTAAAGAATTATAACTCTGAATCCACAGATTAAGTCTGTTTGCCTTTAATTCAACTTAAGGTTGATTGTGTAAGGTTGCTGAGATATTTTTAAGTTGAAGTGGTTTTATGTATTCAGCACAAAATCATGTGTTTAAGCTGTGAAAACTAACCACATTTTTGAAAATATATTTTTCAAAGTGTGGCTCAGTTATCAGAAAGCTCCACAGTAGCAATTCTGATTTGTAAATCGAGAATACAAGATATTACTCCTATTTCCGCTTGTATTGAATATGTTAGTATATTTTGTGGAGGATTATCAGCTCATTGATAGTTGCAGTAGGTTGTTATTTGCATTCATATGGATGATCAGTGCTGTAGCAGTGCCGTAGGCAAGTCAGAAAAATTGTAATCAGTCAATCTGAATCACTACACATGCTAGTAGAGGTCTACAGGCCAATACCATTGGGACGATAACAAACAGCTACTGCATCTTGCTTTACTTTGCTTTACTGTATATGCAGCAAAATTAACTGGATGTTAGAGTTGCTTGATCAATAACAATATGTGTTAATAATAGCTATATTTGGTTGAAAGGTAAAAATCAAAGCAATTGCACATCTTGTGTATCAATATGTATTATATAATGTAGCAGTGCAAATATGAAGTCCTTCAAGCGAGTGCACTTTCCATGGTTAATTAAATAAATCAAGACATTTTCCAATTATCTTTTCTGCGGTCGAAGCAATTGAATTTCCTACATTGCTGAAATCATGAAGCAGTCATGTATGCTACCATAATCTACAGCACCAGATGATCTGATTGGTCAGAAGGGTTGTGTTACTACAGTGCACATCTGTACAGCATGAGGAGATAACAGTTTATTGAAAAGAGCCTTTTCAGCAAAGGGATGGTGTGCAATGCTATGCTGTCAGTGGAAGAGGTGTATACTGTATGAGAAAGAGCTGTCCTAATATCAATAAAGGTATGTTTAATTAAATCAAATGCACATACAGTATAATATATATATTGTAACCGGTTGGTATTAGTTACGTAATATGTGTAGGATAGCCAGAAGGTGTAGAACAGGGTGAACAGATGGACGCCACACAGGAAATGCAAAACTACAGTGACTTTTATTGTGCTGCTGCTCTTTCTGCGTTATCCACAACACAACATAGAGTGTCCCTGTAGTCTTGAGGGAGTAAATCATACACGTAATATAGTTCAGGATTGTCTCAGGTCCGTCGCTCACCATCCACTTAAACCTCCTGGCGTGGAACTGCAAGGTGAGTAGGTTCGGCTTTCTAGTGGGCACTCCCAACCCTTATAAACCACAGTTACTTTATTCCTGCTTTGCATAGATTTCCTCCAGTCCCCTCTAGAGGCAGTGTACAGACAGGCCACCCCTCCTCCAGTGAGTACGTTGGTTCAGCTCTGCTGCTCCTGGTTTACAGAGGCCCTGTACTGCAAGGTGGTCACAACTGCCCCTCCTGGTACTTAGTGGAAGTCCTTCATATGCTGCAGGACGTAAAGTTAAAAAGTATACCGTCCAGGGACCAATCCTCACAACTAATAAAACAGTACTTCAATAAAGCACACTGTGTACTTCGTCCAACTTAAAAGACGTTTCAATTGCTGGTTGTTTTTATAAATCCGAAGTGCCTCTTCAGGTTAATAAAAGAAGGCTTACAGCTTTCCTTCTTCATAAACTGAACTGTGCTTCGTTGTTCAATTTAAATCTTCCACCGTACGCCGTCTCCAACTACTTCAACAATTTTAATATTGTAGACTTTCGCCGTCTCTACAATCAACACGGAACTCTCCACCGTTCCTACGACCCCCCCTCATTAGCTTCGCCAGTCAATTTAAATCTGCGTTAATTACCCAGTACGCATTGACTGGTCACGCTAATGATTATGGGTTCTGTAGTTCACTCTATCCCTTACTTCTCACAACGGGATTTAAAAACAACCAGCAACACATTCATCTTACTACATCCCATTTATACAGCGTTTTCGTTATGGTACAACCGTTCCTTTTACTTCATTTACTTTATTGTACCCTCTGTATACCTCATTCCTTCTACAATATATATATTGGGTAGTAAGTGTTATTTCCTAATTGCTTATGCCTCAGAAGTATAGAAAATGGCTATTATTCCCCACAAACTTTTCTTTTGTGACCAGGACAGTGATATTTTGAAATTTACCTATTTCCAATGAGAAAACGGGCGAATTTGTGTCTTTTCGTTCACATAAAGTCAGAAAAAAACAACATATGAATCCAAATTAACATGTATTTATACTAAAGTAATACAAAAATGACTACAAAAGATTTAGAAGTGAGTAGTTTCGAGATTTACGATTATACTGTAAATCACTTTCACGAATCAGCCCCCAAATGTAGTCTCCCATCATGTTCTCGTTATACTGTCCTTGGTAGCAGCATTCAAAGTCCAGTATATCCTGGTGGAAGCGCTCGCCTTGCTCCTCCGAGTACGCTCCCATGTTCTGTTGTGCCGTAGTTCTTCACCAGAGTCTCAACCAGCTCCACATAGTTTTCGGCCTTGTGATTGCCCAGGAAGCCCCGAACCACTGCGACAAAGCTGTTCCAAGCCGCTTTCTCCTTACTAGTGAGCTTCTTGGGGAATTCATTGCACTCCAGGATCTTCTTTATCTGTGGTCCAACGAAGACACCGGCTTTGACCTTTGCCTCAGACAGCTTAGGGAAGAAGTCTTGAAGGTACTTGAAGGCTGCCGACTCCTTATCTAGAGCTCTGACAAATTGTTTCATAAGGCCCAATAAGGCCCAATTTGTGCAGTGGTGGCATCAGCACCTTCCGGGGGTCCACCAGTGGCTCCCACTTGACGTTGTTCCTCCCCACAGAGAACAGTCCGCTGTGGCCAGTCCCGCCTGTGGTAGTGCGCCTTGGTGTCCCTGCTGTCCCAAAGGCAATTTCCTTGAAGCTCATCTTGATAAATTCAAGGAGAACATGGGAGCGTACTCGGACGAGCAAGGCAAGCGCTTCCACCAGGATATACTGGACTTTGAACGCCGCTACCAAGGACAGTATAACGAGAACATGATGGGAGACTACATTTGGGGGCTGATTCGTGAAAGTGATTTACAGTATAATCGTAAATCTCGAAAAACTACTCACTTCTAAATCTTTTGTAGTCATTTTTGTATTACTTTAGTATAAATACATGTTAATTTGGATTCATATGTTGTTTTTTTCTGACTTTATGTGAACGAAAAGACACAAATTCGCCCGTTTTCTCATTGGAAATAGGTAAATTTCAAAATATCACTGTCCTGGTCACAAAAGCAAAGTTTGTGGGGAATAATAGCCATTTTCTATACTTTTGAGGCATAAACAATTAGGAAATAACACTTACTACCCAGGAACAAAAAAAAAAAAAAAATTGTTACACGGTGTAATCATAAAAGTATCATAGCGACTTTCTGGTCCGCTATGCACAAAGAAAGTACTGTTGATAAAAAATATTAGGTATCATTTTGTACATGTTTTTAATGCATACTTTATGATAACCAATACTATTGAGGAAAATAAAAAGCTGATACTTTGCAAACAACTCTTTGGCCTATTGTTGCTTAATGACAAATAAAAATAATTCTGTTCTCCACTAGCTTACTAACACATTCAAATACAGTGTGACCAAAGAATGAGTTGCATCTGAAGTGAACACTGCTTTTTAGTGTATGGATGTTTCAAGGAAGAGCAAATTCCACCTGAAATGGCATGTGGCATTCACTTCAGGGAACTTGTTATCTCAGAACTAATCAAAGACACTGACCTGTAGAAAAGAGCATCTATAAATCCATAGCACACGGCCTCCTCCCCTTTGCTCTTTCTGGATCACTGCTAGCTACGCAATAAGCTATAGACGAAGATAAAACATCATCAGTCCATTTGTGAACCTGTTACAATTCCATTGAAGAGTGCAGACTCAATAAAAATGGCCAGCATGGTTCTTAACTTAACCCATCAATGTCTGAGGTATGATCTTTGCCTTCTTCCATATTAGAAGATTAGACTGATCCAGAAGAAGATGTTCAGGCTCTGCAGGGGAGGTTTTGTGGGTCCTGTAATAAAACTTGAGTTTAAAAATCTCTAAGCTTTAAATGGATTTTATTTTAAATCTATTCCAAACTCCACAAAGGCACACTAAAGACTTCTGCCTTAAAAGTTTACTTTTATAATAACTTAAGTTTCTAGGGCATCACTTCAATTGGTCTTGTCGTACAGTACTTTTCTAGACAAACAAGCCACACACACCCACAGACACACGTTTTCTCTTTCTCCTCAGGCACAACGTTTTGTGATAGGAATGTATCCTACACGTGTGGGAGTCCCAAAGTGAACTGAGTTTACAGAAATCGATAACCACATCACAAACACTCGTCAGCCCAGTGGGGTTGAAGCACAGCAGAGGAAGTTTAAGCAAAAAAGGCTTGTTTTTATAAATCAATTTTCAGCATAATCATCATGTTTCATCATAAACAGTGGGATCTATTTAATTTACATGAACAGTGATACCTCTGAATGTAACCATGCTTTAATAATTTCAATAAAACCCTCCTTGACGATTTGCATATTTCTACAAACAGAAATACATGTTTTACAGTGTATGCACTGTAAAACATGAACAAGTTAATTCTCACATTATTGAATACATTTGGAGAACCTGGAACATAATGCTGTCTTTGCTTGACCAGTGTAATTGTAACTTCATTCAATAATATATTTGAAAAATATATATATATTATCAGAAATTACAATTCATGTGTTGCTTTGCTTGAACAAACAGTCCTAATTGAGTGGACCGCATCAGTTTACACTGAGAAATGCTTTTTGGGGATGAATATGTTATGCTATCTAATTACATTGATTTAGTGTATTCTGTATTTTATGCTGGGGTAAGAATTTGGCATGTGCAGTGGAACAAGCCTCTCTGGGTGTTTTAGTAATACAAAATGACTGGCTTCCTGTTAAATTGCAATGCCCTCCATACGATTGAAGATTGATGGAGACTTGAATTAAAACATTGTGTCATGAATTTGAAGCATCACTTCTCTTAATAAGAAAGAGTTCAAAAAGTGGTGTCCTATTGTACATAAATAAAACAACGTCAGATACTGTACAAGCTCCCCGAGTCTCTTACAGGAAACAGCAAACCAGTGCCACAGTTCTCTGAAAAGATCTAAGATCATTCCAGTATTTATTCAACCACTGACACAAATGGTTTTGTTTACTAGGATCCCAGGTGGCTGAGCACAGTTGCCAGATCACAATCACATCTAAAAGAAATAGAGTTCTACAGTTGCAGAGTTGTGTTACCTGGAGATGGCACAAAGAACCTCTAAGGGTGGCACCCATAGGGGCTGTTACACCAAGTAGGCCAGCATCAGTTGAGTGCTCGGAGATGGAGTGGGAAGGATATTTTATGCATAGAAACACAGAGTTGATGTTCTGTTTGAAGAAAAGATCATTAAAAAGAAAGCTGCTGGGGGAAATGTATGTTATGAAAACAATCTCAGGGGTGAGGAATGTGAGAATCATTGCTGCCACCGAACGTACTTCTATCACAAAGAGTGAAACTCTTCAAATTCTCCCTTGAAGGGATTTTTCAATTTACGTTATTTTCTAATCTCACGGGATCTTGTTAACATTGACTGAAGCTTGTTCAGCTTAATAGTTATGCTATGCTGTGATATACAGTAGATCTAGTAGACATTTTATCATCAATTCAATTCTGATGAACTTAAAATGAGGGATATAATATTGAACAAACCCTGGGATGGAAGCGTTTCTGTCTTAACTATATGCCCCTCATCTTTTTACATATTTATAGGGTCAAATGTACAGCTTAAATATCTTTGCACCACTTCACTATATCTTTTAACTAACAAATGGGTGGGTTTGTATCATCTGTTCAGGTGACCTGGTTGGTTATTCTAGTGGTGACCAATCAAAATGCAATATGTGGTAACACTTTACATTAAGTGTCTCTAATTACTGTGTATTTACATACCAGTTACTTTGTAAAATACATGTGTACTTACACATAATTACAATGTTATTATGCATAGTTGCAATGTACTTAATGTGTAATTGTTTTTACATGATATAAACCTATCCCAAGACCTAACTCTAAACCTAACCCCCTAACCCTAAACCTGTGCTGATAAAATTGTGTAATTACATGTATCGTGCAAAAAATATATACATGTTAAGTACATTATAACTATGTGACTATGCATAATGACATTGCAATTCTGTAAGTACACAGGTGTTTACTATTTAACTACTATGTAAATACACATTAATTAGAGACATGCAATGTAAAGTGTTACCCAATGTTTTCAAACTCTTATTTGTGCTACACGAAACAAGGTCTGCTCAATTGAGTCAGGTCAATCCGCTACTGCCCTCGTTGCTACACAGTTGTCAATTTAAGGTACACAGACTGTTGGCCGGGTCTATGTCTAAGAGATCCTGCAAGGGGAGGACAGTCTCTGTCATGTTTCACAGATAGAGATTCATGTATTGTACAATTATTTTGGAGCACTGGTACTTGTAACCAATTCCAATTGCATTTTTAATAGTAATTATCTGACGATCAATTTACATTTTTGTACACAGGGTCAATGGATTTACATTATGTATTGACACTTAGAATTCTTTGACAAACCTTTTTTTTATTTTTAAGGTGGTCTAATCAGGGTCTGTGGAACCAGCCATGAGATTTATAGTTACGCATAGAAAACAAAACTGCATTAACCTCTAAACAATACAGAGAACATCAGCTGGTAGATTGGGAGTAAACTGCTGAAGTTCAAGTCAAAAAGGCTGTTAAAGATATATTTCATTTTCAAGTTGGAGATATGGAAACCTTGTGCAGATTGTTTTATTTTTATTACACACTTATTGTATAGCCTTTATGTATCACCCACGTACTGCATGCATAAGGTAAGGATGAGTCTATTCACAAACCAGCTGCAGTTTCTGTGTGATTAAGGACAACATTATTACGATCCATCACTGTTTAGGTTATTAAATTAGATCACTGTGACTGAATTTGGATGATCATTTTTAAGGGCCAGACTATTTGGTAAAAACATATGAGTTTAACACAGTATCATTATGTCTTGTATAGCTTATGCTTTGACTTGAATCAATCCTTTTTAAATGAAGCACATACTGTACAGTAGATAGTATTGTGCTTGTGTGTATTTATGTAAGGATAGATGCTTTTGTGTTAAGTCTACCTTACCAACATTAAGAGGCATATTTCCTAGACAATACAAAACAATGAACTTTTTTTCTGTATCTGTTTTAAGAGTTGTACATTTTTCAGTGGTTTAATAGGTTCTCCAGAAGAACAATATATTTATCATTCTTGAACCATAGGTGGAATCACCAAATAGGCCAATTATTCATCGAAAAGAAACCCTGCTGAATCTGCATGAACTCAGCCCTTAAAAATCTGCAGCATGGGCTATTGCTGGATCAGATATCCATTCTTTTGTTCTTTGTACACTTCTGTTGCACTGGGCTGATTTTATATTTACAGTAATTGGCCCGAGCAGTTGCTATATTGTAGCTGCATGTAAAAAAGAAGGTTTCTCAAGTCCAGAAATACTATTCATGTCTTCCCAGCACAGAGCTTGGAGATACTCATATAATGTAATAGCACAGGAAAGAATTCAATTGAGTGAAAGGCCTGCCCTGAAGAGACAGTTTTGTAACTTACACAATATATTTTAAGAACATTGATGCAAATTGGTTACAATGGAGAAATACAGTACCCTTTAAGATCTGATGTATTGTATTTTCCAGAGTAGGTATTGCTAAGGTCATCTTATATGTCTTATATGTCTGGAAAGGTTGTCCGTGAGATAAGGTGAGCACCTTTGCATTTTGACCTGGCCACTTTTATTAGAACCTTTACCGAAATATGGGGTTGGGCCACCATGTGCCCTGATCACAGCCTTGACACACCACGTCGAAGGTGTCTCAAGATATGTTAATCCATTCAGTCATTAATATTTCACACTATCCATCCCGAACATGTTCAATTGGATTGAGATCCGGGGATTGTGGTGGTCATGGAAGATGCCTGAAGTCTCTGTCATGCTTCTCCTTCATGCACAATTCTAGCACGGTGGATGGGTGCATTCAGTAGTGGTTTTAGGTGCATGCAGCCCATGCAATAGCATGGGGCCCCTGTTGTAGGAGTTTATTAAAGTTGTGCACAAGTTTATATCACTATGTGCTGCATAATCATGTAACCCACGATTTAAGCTAAAAACATTTAACAATGAACACATTTCAGCACACTTCAAACAAAGTTTGCTTGTGCATTCCATCAGTACTCAAACTTGAGGGAATACATGTATAGGTGTCTCACACGTGTAGGGCTGAATGTTTGAATGAAACTGGAAACCAATTAAAATAAATGTATTTCCAGCCAATGTATCATCCTCGCCTCTTGTGATGCTCGACTACATCTACAAGGGACATTTGCTGGACCTGTATCCTAACCTCAGTTTTGCATTGTGTCTGCTTTTGACTGTGCCTGTCACAGTACCGTCTGGGGAGAGAAGCTTTTCTTGCCTGAACATGAAATTAATCAAAAACGATTTACTTTCTATAATGCTGCAGGACCGTTTGACTGGACTAGCGCAGATATCGATCGTGCACCAGATTTACCAAAAACTGGATTATTCAGCTATAACTGCAGACTTTGCTGTTTCATATGTTATGTGTGAGCATGTTTTTTTGCGATTACTGTGTAAACTGCAATACACTTAATAGTGTCGTTGTTGCCCTGTTTGAAAGTCATGGTATTGTAGCGTAGAATTTATGATAATAATGGGGGATAAGGGCCCCCGGAATCGACCTTTGCATGGGGGGGCCACAGTGGGACAAATGCAGTGACTGGGTGCATCATCGTCTTGTCATTAGGGTACGAGCACAGCATGGTTGGGTAGACCTGATCTGCAGACATACTTCAGTAAACAAGTGCATTTGTTCAGCCTTTTATAGTAATAAACAAACCCAGGGTATATAGAACATGCCCACTTCACGACAATGTCAAATCCAGTGGGGTCCTATTAAAATGACCAGGTAGTGCATTGAACTGACTTGAAACCCAATTTGCAACCAGGTATCTCTGCCACATTGGCAGGCACATGCCATTGTTGAAATCCATTTTTACACAAAGATGAGCTCATTTTATATCTTCATACATATTTCTAACAGGATTTGTTACATACATTAATGGGTAAGCTATCTAGCTTGCCCTCAGGCTGGGTTTTTAATAAACAACACTGTGAACTCTGATTGGATGTGAATATGCATAACTAGAAGTGAAAACAGATGGAAACATTGCTATACAATTGTATTATAAAAGAAGACAAAACGTGAAATAATCTGTACCAGACAAGCGTAATATACATTCCAAACATTCAAACCTGCATTTAAGACAAACGGCTGACTGTAAC
This sequence comes from Acipenser ruthenus, assembly GCF_902713425.1. Lineage (NCBI taxonomy): Eukaryota > Metazoa > Chordata > Actinopteri > Acipenseriformes > Acipenseridae > Acipenser > Acipenser ruthenus. Next base: position 8,633,994 of record NC_081206.1, on the reverse strand, counting down.
CACTGCTGTCAATCTTTGTATGCATGCTGTATAGCTGTTTATAACCAAGTGCATTTAGAGTGAATACTTTATTACCTTGAATACAATTAATAATAATACAGCTACTCTGAATTAATTCAGAACGTGCATTCATTGCATATCAAAGGGTTTATTCAAAGGAAATAAACAAAGGCAGATTTAAACACTGCTGTCATCTAATGTATTAACATTGTGCCTGGGTATCTCTTAGGGGGATTCAGTCTCTTCTGTGTTAGTAAAATGTAATTATTTTGATCAATAGAAATGGCCCGATAAGCCCTACTGTATTTTAATTATCAAAAGTTGCAGTTCTTAGGTTCACTATTTATATACAGTAATTATGCAAGGACCTTGATCAGTATATGTGTTATATTGACAAACTATTGCCTTTTTAAACCAGTCAAGGCATCCTAAAATACATGTATTATATTATACTGTACAGTACATCATACATTTTAAATAACTCGTGATATCTTGATTCTTCACTTTTTAACGCATCAACCTCAGTGGTGCCCTTATTTAGGCTACAGTGCAGTAATACCACAGACTCAAGCATTATAAACCACTCCTTGTGCTTCTAGACTAAAGTGGTGCAATAAAGAACTAATCAGAATGACTGAAAACCACAAGGGCATTTGAAGCTGTGTACCTTCTAAGGCAGAATAGCAAAACATACTAAAGTAATAGTATTGAAGTCAACCACAATAAAAGGTGTAACCCATATTGAGCTTCTGCAATAAAAAAAGTCTTCACTTCGGACATATCCTTAACCTAATTCCTATTGCCGCCACTGAGACTTTGTATTACCTGTGTGGCGAGTCGTGGAATGCGGTGCTGTAACCTGTAACCAGTGGAACATGATTTCCCAAGAGTCAGAACAAATAGAAGCTTGTGTTTAATCTGGGAGGTCTTGAGTGGTGTGTGGAAAATGTACAATATCACCAGAAATAGAAATATAGAGAGTGTGAAATAACTGTCTCAGACTACCCACAGAAAATAAAAGAACCCCCTTCACCCAATATGTTTCCTTTCCAGTAAACATTACATTGGATATTGCAGATAGTAGGTACGTTCCAGAACAGTCGTGGTTTTGTGGACAGAAGATATTTATAATGACCAAAATCCAAGGTGGTGTACTGCATAGAAGAGGCCTAAATTATGAAGGTTACTGCACACTCACAAGCAGGGGCGGACTGGGACCAAAAATCGGCCCGGGAAGTTCGGGTCCACCGGCCCACATTTATGTCAAAATCAACATACCGAAATAATAATGAAGTCAGCGCACGCAGCGCGCCGTCATGATTAAGTATCGGTAAAAAAAATAGAGTTTTAAATTGTTAGGGTAAAACTTCTTTGTACATTGTAGGCTATAGCTACTACCAGGTTTTCAGACATATTAGGGGCGATTTAGGTATGGCAAAGTATAGGCTATGGCAGTTGCCATACCATGGCTTCATGATATAGAAGTCACAAATAATAGGCTATCCTATTGAAAATATCATAGATTTTTTCATCTACAAAATATTTTTCTATTCATTAATCTTTGTCTCTGCACGTCTCTGTCTGCCACCGCTTTGTGTTCAGTGAATGCAACACGTAGAAAGAAACCATTCTCTGCACACCAAAACCAACCTCAGTAGGCCTAATAATAAACTGTGAAGTATAAACACATATCTTATTTATCAATTCTAGAAACCATCACTGACCTCACACAGACTATGGTCTCTCAATAGGCCTAATTTAAAAAAAAAAAAAATTCTGAACACATCGGCTCATATTTAGCAATTCTAGAAACCATTAGCAGCACTCAGCGCCAATAGCAACCCAAAATTACAATAGGGTTTCAGAACCCCTAATTATATCTCAAAATACAGTCAACTACTTCACCCAAATACAAGTAACGAGACTGTCCTACCTTACGTCGCCAGCAGACATCGCAGCAGTGCACACTTCTCTGCAATCCTGTCAATAACTCCATCACTGTCTAGGGCCATCAGTATCTCTTTCTCTGTATACATTGGCATGAACCCTTCCAAGTGGTTACTGACAACGTCAGGAGGAATTTGTAGCCCAAACCAATTACATGATAGGCATCAGTCAATAAATTCTATCGGGATAGAATCAAATAGCAACACATGGCACAGTTTTGCATGAAGTGCAAGTTTTGTTCTCTAGCTCCAGCTCTTCTTCACATGGTCCACTGTTTCCATCCTCCTCAGGCATCTCACTTGTTGTGTTGACCCTGTATCTATCCAAAGCTGACATCTTCAGTCTGTCCCACTGTGTTAGGGTGATAACAAAAATGTGTCCAGCTCTTTGGACTGAGGGCGTGTGAAGTAATCAAAGCTACCAGCTGACCCCCCTGCATTCACTTCATATGCCTGCATCTTGTCTCTCTCTCCTTGTCTTTCCTCAGCTGTTGTTCTCTCTGCACTGGACTCTGCAACAGCATCCATTCTGTCCCTCTCTCGCTCCCCAAGCTCAGCTGCATCTGCTTTACTATGTATAAAATAACAACAGCAAATCAATTTAATTAATACCTTTAGCAAAATTTATTATAATTTGGAAGAATACTCATAAGAACATAGCTTGCTTAATTTATAAAACGGATAGTTCCGGTCCTCCTCTCTGATTGGTCAGCGATCCAGCCATGCTATATTCAACCATAGGCCGCTGTTAGGCCTTCTCACTGTTCCATAAATTATATCTTTGCACAACAACCTAATCAACATCGACCGAAGTATCAAACCCAATCAAATTCATGTAAACGATTGCTTTAAAATTTGGGATTTTGTTAGTGTGATACAATACATGCAATGTGAAATCTACGCTGCGAGTGTCCAGTAGGGGGCAATACTATAGCCAAATGGCATGTCATGCTATAGTTTTACAAATAAAAATGGGCTAATACCACCTTCAGCTCGGCTTGCCATGATTTTGTTTCAGTTTATATCAGGGGTAGCCAGCTAAATGGTGGAGCGAAAAAGAGACGCATCCTGGGAAATGTTTGAGCTAATGTTTTTTTTAGTAACCCAGCTAGCTAGCTAGCTAGCATAGGATGGCTAGTCGATTTGCTAGCGGAGTTTAGCATAACTATAGCTGACTAGATCTCAAAAAGTGACTAACGTTACAAATATTGGTGTAGCCGTTTTATAAAAGCAATAAGGTACGAGAGGCCATGATATGTCGTGTATATAGTCACAGCCAAGGCGTTATTAGGTATGAGGCGCAGCCAAGTCTTTAATCTATTTTAATGCAACCATAAACTCTACTGCTTGTACCTGCTGTGCTCGACCCTGCCACAGCGTCATCTTCTTCAGTGGGCTCCCTAGGCTGAGTCGGCTGATTAATACTGGCATCCTGACGTCCCTCGCTCTCCCTACTACCAGCCGGCCTGCGGAACATGTCAGTTATTTTTGTGCACTTTGCGGCATCTGCCTCGAGAGACCGTTGCGTTTGTCTCTAATCTTTTCTGCTCCACCTTTTTCTTTTTCTCTGCATTTTTTACATTGAGACTCATCCACTATCAATACAAGAGGTTCAAACGAAAGACGAAATCTGGTTGACCAATCCCGTTCTAAGAAAATCCGGGCAAGTCCAATCAGGGAGTGGCCACTCCTTGTTAGGATTATATCATGTACCCATGAAGTACAACACCCCTAACCCTAACCCCTTTCTGATACAATTGCGTACTTACATATAGTGCCTCATTTACTAAACGGCGGTAATTTGGCCAGAATTGCGGGAGGATGTTTTGGCTCCAGTAAATAAAACTGTATAAATAGGTACCAGAATTTGAACTCAATTCAACTGTTTGACACAATGTTACAAAATTCATCAAGATTAATTGTTACAACGTAACCTCCCAACTTTGTTAAAGCCAGAAAGAACCTACAGAAAAATGTCAATTGTAAGTATGTTTAGATGCATATATATATATATATAGAAAACAGAAAATGAATTACAAGACATACTACAAAAGAAAGATGCATATATATATATATATATATATATATATATATATATATATATATATATATATATATATATATAGTAAATATGGACTGTATTAGTGTGTGTGTGTATGTATTATTTGTCGTATTTCTTAATCCACAGCACTATAGAGAGTCGTTTTCAATCAGTCACATCACTATTAACAGAGCTGAGACTCCCCAGTTACTGTAAGTGTCAATTAGTGCTTACAATGTTGAGAAGTTTTTTATTACTTGAATTTCCACTTGTTTCTGAATTCCTGCCAGAAATAAAAAAAATCTGCATCGCTGTGAGGTGAGAAGAGATGCTATTATGGAAACATCCTCTCAAACAGACTGATCACTTACAGTCTACACATTGTTGGGTTACTTTGCAGGACTGTTATTCAGTGTTCTTTTTTTAAAGGTGTGTTTTGCCTGTGGCCATTCTTTGTATCTTACATGATGTATTATTCATGTATTATGCATTCCACCAATGGCGGTAAAGCCTTAAAGTAAGAAATAAGAATTCCAAATGGTGCTAACATTCTCTTAACCACTGTGAGGTAAAAACAACATGTATTTTCTTGGTAAACTGAACTTTTTTTGGAGTTGATGAAGTTTTTTATACCTTTTAAGAAGTTCTTCAAAAACTAGAACATCATTCTACCAGGGTAACAGCCAGTGCATTCATTTGAAAAAAACAAAACAAAATCAGAAGATTAGTTTTCTGTTTACATGACTGAAAACAGATAATCCAACTATAATCCAGTGTTTACATGACTGGAAGACACAAAACAAAGTTCATGTAACCACACTGAATAACAGTCCTGCAAAGTAACCCAACAATGTGTAGACTGTAAGTGATCAGTCTGTTTGAGAGGATGTTTCCATAATAGCATCTCTTCTCACCTCACAGCGATGCAGATTTTTTTTATTTCTGGCAGGAATTCAGAAACAAGTGGAAATTCAAGTAATAACAAACTTCTCAACATTGTAAGCACTAATTGACACTTACAGTAACTGGGGAGTCTCAGCTCTGTCAATAGTGTTGTGACTGATTGAAAACGACTCTCTATAGTGCTGTGGATTAAGAAATATGACAAATAATACATACACACACACAATAATACAGTCCATATTTACTATATATATATATATATATATATATATATATATATATATATATATATATATATATATATATATGCATCTTTCTTTTGTAGTATGTCTTGTAATTCATTTTCTGTTAACTCACGGAACCAGTGTTCAGCCATTTTCTCTTGTGAAGCTTGCAGGGGAGAAGGTGTTCCTTTGAAAAGGTGAGGGACTGACAGTGGTGTGATGACAGACCGAGACTATTGACCGGTTGTGTAAGGATGTTAGGGCAATGGTTCAATCTATTTTTCCTCCTATGATGAGGTTTTAACTAACCAATCCTGCCCTGTTTGAGATATCTCAAATTGAATTTGAGATATCTCGAATTGACTTTCTGGCTAGTTTGAGATATCTTGAAATGGGCCGGAAGTCCATTCAAAACATAGAGCATTTTCAAAGGAAGTCAATTTGAGATATCTCAAAATGAGTTTGAGATATCTTGAAATCGAGTTAGTTTGAGATATCTGCAATTCAATTTAAGATATCTTGAAATGCATTTCGAGATATCTCTAAATGATAATTTGGCTTGCCATAGGTCTGTGGCTCCCTCTAATCAAGTTGTGAGTGTACTTTCTCTTGCACTCTTTGTATCGCTGTCTTGACAAAGCAGAGAGAAATACACTGTCAACTTCATTAGAGGGAGCCACTGAACACTTATTACTACAGGAAAGAAACACTTTGGCTGTACATTCTATTTACATTCATTAGAACTCCTTAAATAGAGACAGAATACATAGCTTTCACATGCCACCATCTATGATTCCCTTGAAGCCCATCAAAGCCAGACCATGCAGAGATAATACATTCCCATCTGTAATGTGTTCAATTTTATATACAAGCAGCACAGATAGATTTGACAGAGGTTGACCTCTGGGCTTTCATTTCAGAAACACTAATATGTTTACTGATTAGTTTCTTACATTTTTTTAAAATTTTATTTAAAGATGAGGGACGATGGCACTGGATACAACCAGGCACAAGTTCGGCGGATGCCACCAAGTTTCCTCAGTCCTGACCTGAAGACCCCCTGCCATCCTCTACTAATTTGCTCACGTATTTTAAAGACCTAACTAATTTCTCTTATAATGAAACCCAGGCCTAGCCAGCATACATATTTCACATTCAAGTGGATTTACCATTATCAATATACCACTGCTGCATACCCACGCAAATAGGTGCAGGAATTATTGACCCTGTATACTCCTAACCGCACTCTTAGGTCACAGTTTGCAGAGCTGCTGGTTATTGCTAGGGTGAATAACAGGAAGAACATTTTCTTGTAAAGCTCCTAAATTATAGAATGCTCTGCCGTCTTCTGTCAGGGAAGCTTAGTTTTCATATTTTACAATCAAAATTGCATTTACTTTTTGTTCTTGCTTTTTGACTGTTTTAATTGTTCTAGTTCTACAGACTAGCTTTTTATCTTAGTTTTTCAAAATGTACAATAAAACCCACATTTGTTATCTTTTTTTATTTCTGTTTTTTTTTTTTTTTTTTTACAAATTCTGTATTAGACTGTTTTTAATTGTTTAATTTTTCTTGTTGTTGTCGCTTATACTTAGCAACTCAATATAGAGTCAAGGTAGTTTATTAAAAAGGAGGATTGCTTACGAATTTGTTATTTTGTAAGGGAAAAAAAGCCTTAATCTGCTGAAATGCTGTACATGTTAAAATAAGTAGAAACGTATCTACAAAAGACCTATAGTTAACAAGTCATATATACTGTAGAAATCAACAGTGCTCTTAATGTATAATACATCTCTTCTTTCTGACCATACATCATCCTGTTATATATATATATATATATTGAAGTCCTGATTTTTGCCTTGTTTGTTGTATTATGAAGTTTTGAAAGTGACCCTGAAAGTCAATGTATCTATCTGTAATAAAGATATATACCTCTCTCCCTGCTAGTTATTGTCAGCAAGATTGTGTATTCAAGCTTTATGGACACTGCAGGGGCATTATGGAGTTTACTAGAATAGAAAATGTTACAATGTTTCATCCTCTACAAGTGCATTTCAACAAATTATATCATAACATATTTTTGTCTCTTTTTTCCAGCAGTTTTTCTTTCTAGCTAGCTATTTTTTTTATTCTTGTTTTAGTGTATAGTGGTAGGCACCTAACATTTCACAAAAGCATTTAATCTGCCAAGAGTTACCTGTCAAAAGCATTTTGGTAAAACTTTACATTCTGTGTCTCTAATTACTGTGTATTTACACAATAGTTACTTAGTAAATTCTTACTTACACATAATTACAATGTTATTATTTCTTTCAGTAACAGCATATAACATCATCTATATTTCTGAACACATTACTTAAAAAAGTATACATTCAGTAAAAAAAAAAAAAAAAAAACAGAACAGGCATACTTCTATTTTTATGTCAAATTAAGCACATAACCTGATCTTCTCCACTGAAATGAGGCAGCTGGGATACAGTCAAAGAAATGGCTTTATTAAACTATGAAGAAAAAGTGTTGTTTTCTGAGTGATGAAAGAGTCTCAGGTGTTCACTGATAAAGCCAGCTTCTCTCCTAGTTTTGCCGTTGCTACTTGTCTGTGATGCCCTTTCATCAGCTAATCAAGGCAAAGCTATTCTACTGCAGCCTCTATCACTCTATTAAGACCTGAAGTGGAGTGCCCTAATTGTGACAAATGGACACTGGACTGCCGTCCATCCTGCCTCGTTTTGCTAGTGTACTTTTAATGGTAGCCAAATGGCAACACCATTCTGTAATGTGTAATAAAATAAAGGGTGCATCTGAATTGTTAAATATATTTGATGAATGTAAATATTACAATTGAGATACATTGACTAAAAGTTTGGAAACATGGGCTGTGGTTGGATACAGAAGAGGACGACGATCCACAGAGGCGTGGTTGCAAAGGGGAATGTGTGGCCCGCGACCCCAGAACTAGTCTGTAGCAAGCGCTACTGCCAATGCAAGTTACTTGGTGTACTACTACAAGTGGACTCTTCCATTGACTTTACACCAGTCAGCTTGTCTTACCACGATTCATGATATAATTTACCTAGCTGCCTACAATCAATTGTGTGCCTAAAAGTCTTTTTTTCTGTACCCTGCAGTTTTTGTTGTTGTTGTTGTTGTAATAAGGAACTGAAGCGTTTGACTACATTTGTATTGATTTAGAGTTGTTGAAGCAGTGTGGGGTCACTAAGGGTGAGAGCACTGGTATGCGCTGTCACTGTCAACCGGGATTTGTAAGATCTTTGCTGATCTAGCTTGACAGCGAAAAGAGGCAGATGCTTTCAGAAATTGAGAGTAACCCAGGAATGTACCTCACCTTTGATAAGGTTGTTCTTTTAAAACGACTTTTAGCAACTACTGTAACCTAAAGAAGAAACAGCTTTGTAGTGGCAATACTGTTTTGAGGATGGAAAGTTCATAGGTGGAGAATATATCCGTCTTAAAAGATCTGTATTCCCGCATTAAATGTCTGTGTCTGGAAATGTGGGGTTGAGTATTACAGTTCCAGCTGTAGATCGCTAGAGGACATCGATCTGCAAGAAGGATATGGATATTAAAGGAATTATCCAATAAATGATTGTCAGTTGATGGGTAATGGGTAACAGGTGTTACTAATGTAACATAATTGACTTAACTATTAAAACCCTGCCTGTAACAGAGACCGGGGAAGGAGAGTAACGTTAAGTGTGGGCGAATATAAAGAAAAGAATGATCACATTGCAAAGACAAGAAGGTGTGTCAGGAAAACAGCTTCACTGTCCCGTTGATTAGAGTGGAAACATGTATTGTTTACTTAAGTTGGAGTATGTATATATATATATATATATATATATATATATATATATATATATATATATATATATATATATATTAGCTTACACACTTGTGTAAATTAACTTTCTTTCACTCATATGGGGGGGGTGTCTATTTGTATGTCACACTTACATTTTTGCATGTGGACAATCCCTTATCAATTGTAATTAAAAATGTAATTGCTAATTCTTATTCTCTTCTAGTATATACATACTGCTGTTATTTGTCATGTCCATCTACTGTTTCATCATTCTGATAGTTCTAATGTTGACTTGACAGTCATGGCAGGGGATGTTACTGATATGTTGTGTTTTATGCAAATTACATTCTGTCATATATAAAACATCCATAACTTCAACCAAAATGTATAATAAACCAAGCAAAGCAGACAAAGGTTTGTAGTACTGTATATAAAAGTGGCGCCTGCCTGTCGCAAGTCGGTCTCAGTCACAATGGGCAAGATAATAGCTATGACAGACTTTAATAGAGGGATAATAAAGTCAGAGTTGCTCTTTTGGCATTATTGGTATTTCATAAAGGACATATCCAATTTTCCATGTTGTAATCATTTTCAAAAAGGGCCAGTGTAACTGGCAATGTTGTGTGATACAGGTTAAAAGCTCAATAAACACAAATGCAGTTGAGCCCAGCTCTTTGGCATATTTAGCTTGCAGTGTGTGTGTGTGGCAGTCTGGCTCGCAGTGGTGATGTGGATGACGTCACGGACCAGGAAGTAACTCAAACCAAAACAGTGGATGGGCGGTTGAAGCTGAGTGCTGGTGCACTCAGCGTATTTAATAAACAAAACAAAAACAAAAGATTTAACAAAACACCAAACAAAAGGGCACGAGGGCCGAACGAATAAACAAACAAGTAAGTTTCGTGCTGGATACTCCAGCACGTTTTAGCAATTGTTTTCTTCCTCTCTCTCTCCCGTTCTCCACTCTCGAACACTCCACACCCCGAGTGCATAGTGCTGCTGGTTTATATACTCTGGCCGAGGGATTTAACTAGTTGGTAATTATCTTATTATCCCCCGGCCAGAGTCTGCACGCGTTTGGTAAGGATGCATGACTGTCAGCTAGTTAAATAATCAGTAGCTGATCAGCCATGCATCCTCACGAGGTTTTTAAATATAACAATAAAAGACGCGGCGCTTTTACCCGCGCCGCAAACAAAAATACAAATAATAATAAATAGGGGCGGGACACTCCGCCACACATGCCCCCCCTTGTGCGCAGCACACATGGCCTTTTCGGCCACCTCCCCCCTTAGTCCCCAAAGTCCCGGTTAGCAGTCCCGGCGCAGGAACAGGGGCAGCAGCGGACCAAAGGTGGCGGCCACGGTGGGATGTCCTCCTCCCACCCAAACAGCCGTAGCGTTCCAATGGCCCGAGCACCGGCCGGCTCCTCTGGCCAAAAAAATTTTGGGGGTGGTCTCCAGACCTGCCCCCCCTTCTTTATGGCCGACAGCTCCCCTCCGTGGGGCTCTGGCCACCCTTTCTCCTGCAGCGAAATTGCTGCGGGGGAAGCTGGTCTCCTGACCTCCCCCCCCTTCTTCATGGCTGGCAGCTGCCCTTCATGGGGCTCCAGCCACAGTATTTCCTGCCGCGAAAGTGCGGCTGGGGGAGCTGGTCTCCTGACCTCCCCCCTCCTCTTCACGGCCAGCAGTTCCCCTCCGTGGGGCTCTGACCACATGATCTCCGGCCGCGAAAGTGCGGCTGGGGGAGCTGGTCTCCTGACCTTCCCCCTCCTCTTCACGGCCAGCAGTTCCCCTCCGTGGGGCTCTGACCACATGATCTCCGGCCGCGAAAGTGCGGCTGGGGAAGCTGGCCTCCTGACCTCCCCCCCTTTCTTCATGGCCGGCAGCTCCCCTCCGTGGGGCTCCGACCACAGTGTAGTGACCCCAGGCGAAGCAGGATCCCTGGCGACCCCAGGCAAAGCAGGATCCCTGGCGACCCCAGGCGAAGCAGGATCCCTGGCGACCCCAGGCGAAGCAGGATCCCTGGCGACCCCAGGCGATGTGGAACAGGCAGCCCCAGGCGATGCGAGGCAGGCATCCCTGGGTGGTGCGAGGCAGGGCAGGTGTGTGCCGTGCTCCCTTCAGCAGCATAAATAGAGGCTGCTGGGGAACACCAGCATCCTGCCCTTCTCCCCCCCAGAAAAATTCAGGGGGTTGAGCCTGTAACTCCTCCCCTTCTGGCTCTTGGGACTGCAGCTTGGGTCCTAGGGCTGTGGAAGCCCCGACTTCCCTCTCTTCGGGCCGTGGACACACCGACTCCTCCCTTTTGGGCTGTGGACGCACCGACTCCTCCCTTTTGGGCTGTGGATGCACCGACTCCCCCCTCTTGGGCTTAGGACGTTCGGGCTCCTCCCACTCAGGCGCAGGACGTTCGGGCTCCTCCCACTCAGGCGCAGGACGTTCGGGCTCCTCCCACTCAGCCGCAGGACGTGCGGGCTTCTTTGCCTTCTTAGCACCGCCCCTCCTTCCCTTCTTCGGGACCAGCAGTTCCACCTCCTGCCATGGAGGGGGTTGGTCGGGTGCTTTGTGCCCGACCTTGCCGACGGCAAAGCACCACTCCTCCCCTTTGAGGCAGGTGAGGCAGGTTTCCTGATCCACCTGCGGCGATGGTATGGCCTTCAGGTGGATCCACTCCTCCGCAGTCTCCACCTCACCTCGATCAAAGGCCTGCACAAAGAGGGGGTCTTCATATGGGCACACCTCAGGGAGGTGCCCATACTCCAGGCAGGCGAGGCACCATGTAGCCCCTCCTTCCTTCAACTCCCTCTGATGCGCATGCCACCTCTCCATATAGGCGTCCACTTCATCCATTTTTTTTTTTTTTTTTTTTTCAAACACAAAAAACACTATTTGAAAAAAACGAACACGAAAAACTTCCTTTGCTGTTCCTGGTCCGGCTGTTGGAGGCGTTGTTTGTCCCACGCAGGACACCATATGTGGCAGTCTGGCTCGCAGTGGTGATGTGGATGACGTCACGGACCAGGAAGTAACTCAAACCAAAACAGTGGATGGGCGGTTGAAGCTGAGTGCTGGTGCACTCAGCGTATTTAATAAACAAAACAAAAACAAAAGATTTAACAAAACACCAAACAAAAGGGCACGAGGGCCGAACGAATAAACAAACAAGTAAGTTTCGTGCTGGATACTCCAGCACGTTTTAGCAATTGTTTTCTTCCTCTCTCTCTCCCGTTCTCCACTCTCGAACACTCCACACCCCGAGTGCATAGTGCTGCTGGTTTATATACTCTGGCCGAGGGATTTAACTAGTTGGTAATTATCTTATTATCCCCCGGCCAGAGTCTGCACGCGTTTGGTAAGGATGCATGACTGTCAGCTAGTTAAATAATCAGTAGCTGATCAGCCATGCATCCTCACGAGGTTTTTAAATATAACAATAAAAGACGCGGCGCTTTTACCCGCGCCGCAAACAAAAATACAAATAATAATAAATAGGGGCGGGACACTCCGCCACAGTGTGGTAGCCAGTTCCCACGCCCATCCTCTGCCCTGCACTATCAGAGCTTTTTCATTTCAATCTGCCACCTGCATGAGGTTTTATTTTTACGTGATCTTTAAAAGATCACATACTCTTTATGAATTCTGATGCACGGCTTTGACACTACAGGGTAAGGGGAGTATAGTGAAGTGCAGAATTCAGATTCTGGCCTTTTGAATCAAAGACAGAGGCTGGAACCGCACCAACACAGCAGTGACTGAACCATGCATTTTAACGTGGTATTTACTTTGCACCTCGGTCAGATGAATGAAGGACAAACCCTGTATTGCAACCTATTCATCACGCCCATGCTTTAAAGAGCACACAGAGAATAAAGACTGATAGATCTAACCTTCAATCTTTGTTAGACAGTTATGTTGAGATGTTTCCACTCATCTTTTCCCTGTATGCTTTTCTCATACAGACTGACCAGGCTGCTGTAGCTCCATTCAATTACTTCAGCTTGTGTATGAATCTTTCCAACTCCCAAGTGATAACGATCACAAGTATTATTTTTAAAGGGACTAAAAGAAATGCAAAGATTCATAACAGACGCTCGTATTGCATAGAGATAAGTGAGACATGCTACCATATGGGGGCGTCTCCAGCGTCTGTCCTGCACTGTGGAGCTCCTGGGAGTGCATAGCCTGGTCTTCCCTTGTTGGCCACTGCTCACTAGTGTGAGTCCCCAGTGTAGCCACTTAGGACTCATAGCTGTATGTATTCACAAATCTCTGCATCGTAATGCCTCCTGCCTCTCACACCACAGTCATGGTAGATTGCACAGTGCTTGCACACCCTACTGAGTGTGTTGGCTCACTTATGATATCATTTAAAATATACAGCTATGGCCAATAGTTTTGCACCACCTAGAATTTTAGGATTGAGACATAATAAAAAATAAAAATAAAAACTATATGAACATAATGTAGATCTTTTATTTAACATCGTGTAATCAAACAAACTACAGAATGATATTGCAAAAGTCTACCGGAAGCCATAATAGTAGCAAAGTGTTTCTTGTTAGATTTGGAAATGTCACATTTTTGTCAGCTTTTTTTTCAGTTAAGTATATGGAAAACTACAAATTGGTATGTAATTCAATATGTTAACGTAACATTATTCAGCAGGTTTAATTCGACTTTATGAAGGAACATTAGTTAATTCTATAGAGTGATGCAACACTTTTGGCCATAGCTCTAAACTGTTATGTCTTTTTTCTCTTCCTTCTAATGAAATATTATCTGACAGATTGTGTGTTGGCATAGCTGCTTTGGAATTACTGATTTCTCAATACATCTTCACATTTAAAATGAAATATTGAAGGTCAGTGTAAGTATCCAATGACTTCCAGCAGTGAGTTTGCAGCTTGCCTTAAGGGAGCGGTCGGTCTTTTCATTATCACTTTCACACTAAACAACCTTGAAAATGATGTCTTCTTTGAATAAGCCTCTTCCGTCTACATCTCCAAATCACAAAACTAAAACCTCAGGGATAGCTTGTTTTATTTTTACCTTCTGTTTCACACTTGGTCTACACATTTGAATCCACCATTTTTCTTAACACACCGATTACTTGCCAGCGGAAAAGTTGTATTTTTCATGAATATCCTTCAAGAAAATATTATTATTATTATTATTATTATTATTATTATTATTATTTATTTATTTATTTCTTAGCAGAAGCCCTTACCCAGGGAGACTTACAATTGTTACAAGATATCACATTATTTTTACATACATTTACGTTATTTTTTTACTGAAGGACTGAAATAGATTGAAAGGGACTGAAATAGACCATGTCCCAAGGTTAATAAACTTCTTATGACTACCTTGACCAATAAAAGTCACTTATATGCATCATTTTAATCTTAAGATGATCAGGAGCTTAGTGACCATCAGCACCATTAACTTGCTCAGGTATGTGAGGGGTTATCTTTATTCTTACTTCCCCACCATTGTATTACATCTTTGCTAATATATTGGTCATGTATGAGGTCAAATGTATAAGTCAAAAAGACAAAACCTTTTAATTATATATTTTTTTGTATGACCTAGGAAAGTGTGTTGAACTGTACTTAAAAGTTATAGGAACTTCTCATTTCTCTTACACTCGGTAACACAAGGTAACACGAGAAGTATTATGCAACTATATATATATATATATATATATATATATATATATATATATATATATATATATATATATATATCACTCTACACTTAATAAAAGGTAATTCAAGAAAACATGTTAAGAACACCAGCCACTAATTCATAAGACAAAGACCAAAATACAACATGTCTGGTAGTTTAACAAACAATCCTTATATAAAAAAAAACCAAAAGCACTTAAGCAATTTCAAATATTTGTTCATGACAACAAGTATTAGCACCTTTACATTAAAAGTCTGCAAAAATTCAATAGAACTAATTAAAAAATATCTTCATTGATTGAAACCCATTGCACAGTAATCAAGCGGCTTTATAAAGTCAATATCTAGAAAACAAAGAGGTAAATACATCAATTGTATTGCTATAAATCCAAAATGTAATACCCAGTTTGTAATGGCCCAGGTCAAAGACGAGTATTTTTGAGATGGCGTTTTACTGTATTGAATATCGCCTCATCTTTTATTCAGCTCCTCTGTCATTAGATTCTCTGAGTGGAATTCTCTGCAGTAAAAACCTACTGAGTGTGCACCACTGCATACCCTCTACCAAAGCTCCCTCCTGCCAGGCATGGTCTTCATTATATCCCCTGGATGGATCTCCTCTCTCCCTCCCACCGAGGTCTGCCTTCATTAGGCTTTCCATCCCTGTACCTGTTTCACGGCATCCCAATGGTACATCACTGTTTCCTGCTGTGCCCTGCTACTGATAGTCATATTATTCATAAAAACACTCTTTTACATTTCATACTGAAGTTGTAATAACTTTAGGATAAATCACATTCTTTATTTTAATAGGTTAGATGTTAAATTAAACAGCTACAGCCACACATTCCCCCAGGACTGAAAGCTGCGAGGGGCAGTGCAGGTTCAGAAACAAAGGAAGGAAGGAATCATCCTTTATGCAGCGTAACAAATGCATTAAATAGTTTACCAGACATAGCCTGTGGTGTGCTAGAAAGGGACAAGCCTCTCTGGGATAAACAGCATATTCTCTTTCCTTCTAGAAAACTGCCAACCCCATTGTTATAACATTTGGTAACAACGTTAATTACCACACGTTAGTTAGAGTATCTGGATATGTGGAGGAAAGAAATATATATTACATGTGATCTACTTTTTCCTGATACTGATCTAATTGTGTATTTACAGCCACGGTGAGGGAATGTATGTTACTAACATACTTGTTCCAATATGAACCAGAGTATTACTCCCCAAGAAGAATGTCTCGTTGCTAGTGGGGGAACAAGAAGCAGACAGTTTCAGTATGAGTATAAAAATAAAGCACGCACAACAGGGACTAATCCCTGAGGGCTACAGAAACCTGGAGGCACAGAATTACAGAACAGCCTTAGGCTGTAGTAGTGCTGTTACATAAACCAAATGAATATGTATGCTGTTTATCCCTGCTATAATTCAGAATACATGTTTTAGGTACATGTACTATTTTTCAGTTGAATGTCTGGTGGTTTACTTAAAAGTGACGGTCTAATGGATTGGCAGTATGGGTCCGGTTTTAAACTGATCAGTGTTATAAAACTAAACGCATTTAACCATCTGGCATGTGGTTTTCTTTGACATCAAAGTTAAAATCAAAGTACTCGCAGTTTTTATATTAACAAAAACGTGAATAACACTTTATTGCTTTGGGAATTGTCCCTATTACTTCCTGATTAATTTGTTGTTGGTTTCAATATCGGGGCAGCAGTGTGGAGTAGTGGTTAGGGCTCTGGACTCTTGACCGGAAGGTTGGGGGTTCAATCCCAGGTCGGGGACACTGCTGCTATACCCTTGAGCAAGGTACTTTACCTAGATTGCTCCAGTAAAACCCAACTGTATAAATGGATAATTGTATGTAAAAAATAATATAATTGTATGTAAAAATAACATGATATCTTGAAACAATTGTAAGTTGCCCTGGATAAGGGCGTCTGCTAAGAAATCAATAATAAAAATAAATAATGATTAAGTGTAAATATTGACCATTAGCTGTACTTGATGTAATTGAATTTGACACTTAAATAAAGTATAAACAAGCAATTCAAGAATAATTCTATTACTGGGTTAGATTCATTGGTTTACATTGTGTATTTCTGTTTGAGTTTAGTCACATACAATCTTAGATCAAATAACCTAAAACATGTTGGAATTTACTATTATGTTAATGCAAACTTCCAAGATAATGGAAACGTCATTCTATCTGTACTATTTGAAGAAGTCGAAATGTTGCAGCTAAATTATTAAAATTCTGAATTAGTGAGAATGGTAAAGGTACAAGAGAGAAAGGAGATTGAGTTGTATGTAGATTTACAGGATAAAAGAGTCTTGCGCATGAATATTCTGTTGTTGTTATAATATGTACAGTTTTTTCATTTATTTTAATATACCTGTACATCAAAATTGAAAAAAAAAAAAAAACTTGGTTGCAAATAAACATTTTACACTAAATTAATAAATAATCCTGCATCTAGCTCAGTTGAATCTCCCAGGACACAGACTAATGTTGGTTTATGAAAAAGCAAAAAGCACAGTGTGTTACTTCCTAGACTCGCTGCTGGGGCCTTCATGCTGCATAGTGCTCAAAGATTGGAGTGAATTAATGTCAAACATCAAGGACATTTTAGAGAGAAAATCCCTTTTGATTTTTTTTTAACTGATAGATGTTCTTCGGGAAGCAAATAGAATTACCAGGTTTCCTAATCAAGTCAGCCTCAAATTGAGTTATACATTTGACACACCTGACTCAATAGAACTACAGCAGTTGTCTAAAAAACAATGTAGACAAATTATTTTTCCAGTGATGGGTAGAGCACAGATGTGTTTACACATCTTTTATGTGGAAAAAAAAACTATGGGTGTAGTTGATCATGTTGATATATATCACATAGTTATAACAATATATTATTTATAAGTTCTGTATTTGCAAATTACCCAGAAAATATAGCTAGGCTTGGTAGTTTTCAACGTTTATTTCTACAAAAACTATTTGCCTTTATGAGTCACTTGTGCCAGCGAATGATACACAGAAATCTAGTTTTTGTTATTTGCTAAGCTTATGAAACAAGTGGTGTGTAGCGTTGTGACTACATCTTCTTCACAGTGAGCGTAAAGCCATCGGTTTTGTTCAAGGAATGTACAGCTAGAAAAACATTTTAGCTCCTTTCATCATTGTCAGACATCCATGATGTAGATGGTTTAACAATGCTTATTACAGCTTAAAAGCAGATAGAAAGACAGAAATAAATGTCGAAAAGTTGCAAGCCTACCCTCTTCAATAGAGCATGCAAGTGGATATTACACTATAATATTATTATTATTATTATTATTATTATTATTATTATTATTATTATTATTATTATTATTATTATTCTCACCTAAGGTACAGAAATTCCTCTGCAGAAAATCGCCTAAGGTACAGAAATAACAAAGTAACACGCGGCATCCGCCACCATTTGATCAAAACTGTTAAGAATTTCTACAGTTCATCTTTCATTCAATTCAGAGCAATGACATTCTAAAATGAAGACAGTATAAGAACTGCAATATAAATACTGTAGGTTTCTGAGTGATGGGAGGACAATTACATTCCTGGTATTATAATCTTCCATGTTACACTGGGTGTTTTTACAATTTAGATGCAAAGTGATCATAAAGTGATCCATCAGATATTCATAACTGCCCAGTTTCAAAACTGAATATACATGGTGTCAATAATTCATTTTATTTAAAAAAGCTTCTTGTTTCCCAGCTGTTTACTTGCCTTGCCATAAAAACATCATTTGTAATTAGCTTTTAGTTTCGCTTCATATGCATTCCTTTTTTTTTTTTAGAACAATCATATTATAGATGGCCAGTCTTGCTACATGTATTCTTTATATTCTTTATGGGTAATATATTCTGTAACATTTTCATTTGATTGTATTTTTGTATTTCTGTTTTATGTACTGAACTACTGTATGAACTGGGTCCACACAGGGAATCCCATCTTGAAACTAGGACAGAGTCACAACAGCAATATAAACATGTTCCTGCGGAATGGTAACTTCTGTTCTGCAAACAATATCACATAAGAATTGATCTCAATTGTTATTGTGGCCCATATAATATTAAGAACTTACGGAATTAATGTTTGTTGTTTTGAAAATATTGAAATTGGCATTGAGAAGATATCAAGTGGCAGGACAAACATTATATCCAGACTTTCCGTGCATTATATGTTTGTCTGTCTCAATTCATACAAACTGGGTCTGTAATGGGCATCTGCCCATCTTTTCTGTCAAATGTAATCAGTCACTCTTGTTACTTCTTTGTTAATCACAAACCATTATAGCATTATTTAAAATGTATTTGCTTATGGGCAGTGAGCTTATTTGGGTAAACTAATAAGCATGAAAACAGAAAATTGTTCACCCCATAAAACAAGGTGTCCAATATTTGACTACCTTTCTTAGTGCAAAGAAAACAATGAAAACGCAATGTGTAGCACGTTAAGTATTCTACACAATTTTCTTCTCAAATGAACTAATTAAGGTGTATTATTAATGCCTGAATAATACATATTGACCTTCCTTGCCATCTATGCATAAATGCATTTAGTGGATTGGAGACCTTTCATAAAATGTATTCACCTCCTTTGAATTAAGAATCAAATGCCCCTTAGCAATCCCCCTAAAAGACTGAACTCTTAAAGTTTCAATTCTATCAGATTCTTATCACAGTTCGGATATATGTTTGGATGGCTTGCTTATGGTGTTATTCAACTATGTATTGGTTGGTTGCTGAAAAAAAGCACTCTTTGTAAAAAAAGTCACAGCCAGCAAGACTGGACCTGAGGTTAACATTTCAAAGGGGTAATGTGATGGGTATAGCTCAGTCGATTACCTATTGGAAATTACTTTCTGACCTTAAAAAAAGGACAGAAGAGCACTGACAGAGAGCACCCATATGATGTAGGCTTCTATACATATAAATGTACCAATTATATAAATATGATTCATAAAACAAGTATTACAAGTTCTAGCATTAAACAACAGTTTCGTATTCAAAGGTACAGACTGAATGTTCTTTTATTTTTGTTTTTGATCTCATTTTGGAAGTCCATTTACATTTATTCATTGACAGGGCGAGTTGCACTTTTACAAATGAGAAATAACTCAATTCAGAGAAATGTTTCGATTTTGTTAATTTATTAGTAATGTTTGTATTTCATGGCCCCACATTTGAAGAGAAATGATCATGAAACAAGTCATTAGGGTGTGTATTCTTCTAGAGTTGTTTTGTAATAGTGTTTGAAAGGTTATCAGATATTCCTTGGGCATATTTTGAATAAGATTTTCATGCTTCAGAAAGGTGACCTCAATCTAACTTGAGATAGCCTAGGCTGACACTGCAGAGTACAACATGCATGTACAGGTATAGTCTAACATAGGAGCGTCCTAGGTCAAAAGGCCCAAAACCTTTGGCCTGAAGGAGGGCACATGAAATACTAAAGCAGGGGGGCAACACTTTTGTTGAACAAACACTTTAAATGAAATAAGTTTGTTTGTTTTTTTATAAAGATTATTTGTAGAAATTGTGCATTTTGCTTTTTGTTTGATTAAAAGGTGGTTTACTAAATGCTTGTCCTTAATCAGTTACCTTGAATTGTGGTAAAATAAGCATAGGCTGCCAATACTTTTGTCTGCAACTATAACTACAATTATAAAATCCAACCATTATCGAAGCAATGTTGGAGGCAGGCTTTATCCACAGTTCTCTGAAGATAATGTATAAAATATTGCCAAAGCCGTTATAGGTCTGTCTGGTAGCTGTCTTTAGATGTTAGATTATAACTTTGTGAGTGAGTAACCATAAAGTGCTGAACCGTACAAAGCCAGATTGCTGCAAGATGATTTATCGCTGCCCTGCCGTGAATACAGTTGTTGCTGACCCAGTTCTCTTAATCAGGAGAAGGCAGTCTTCCAACCTGTCTGTGTGTCTCTGCCAAGGTCAGGTGTGTTCTTGTGTACCTCAAACACCTGTCTCCCATTCTAATTGGCAGGACACAGCGTGAAGGGAAGCTACTGTAGATGTAAGATGATAGCAGTGTTATCTGAAGGCTTTGACAACTGCTAGCACAGCATTTATTATTATTATTATTATTATTATTATTATTATTATTATTATTATTATTATTATTATCTGTTTATAACATCCTTTATACCACATTTCTAGACTCATTATTCATTGTTCGTTACGGATACTTATACAAACGTGATCTTGGTTCATTCAAAGAGATACTGAGGTGGTTCATATCCTGTTCGCTGTTCACAGGAAGCGCTACATTGACTTTTGTGCTGTCTAGATCATTATGCTTCAGCGACCCCTACAGGCGAGGCTGCATATTGTCGTCAATCTTGAGTAACATTACTTGGGTTTGGCGGGTGAAAGGAGGCGATTGGCTTGACAGCAAGGTAACAGTGGTTGTTCGTTGATCTTCAGTCATTCTGGTGGGTAAGTGGGTTGAAGAGGTGTGTAGGAATTTCTTACCTCGATTTTTTTGAAGAGTTTTTCCACTGACTTCCACTGTGTATTTGTGCCTTGGTGACCTGCGGTAGTCAAATTTGTAAAGACAGCTGTTTTTAACATTAAATGTAGATTACAACTATAGAACGCCAGATCCTAGTTTGCTACTCATCTACAGCAACATCAATGCTACACATACAACTCAAGCAAATCTAAAAGCAGTCTCATAGTAACTGCTCATGTAGCTATGTTTTTTTTTTTAACCACAACACCTAGGCCTCATTGTTTTACATTATTTAAATGATAAAGTTGCATTGATAGTGCTATCTTTGGCACTTTCCACTGCAATCTCTATCTGTCATGTTGAATAAGTGCTCAGATTGGAAAGTGTTGTATCTGCCTCTGAGGCGATACTCTCACCTCTGAGAACGACATCGACGAAGGTATGGAAGGTGAAGAAAGACAGTCAACTGGAAGATAAGAAAGGATGGCTTGTTATTGTTTTAGACAGATTACCTTGAAGGAATTTAAACAGGGAAACAGTATTTAGGTTAAGACAATTTAGGCAAAGTTACAATGTACTTAATGTGTAAGTCTTTTTGCACGCTATAACCTTAGCCCTTACCCTTTTCTGATAGAATTGTGTACTTACATAGGTCGTGCAAAAAGAAACTCCTATGTAAATATACAGTAATTAGTTCGTAAATTACTCAGAGTAAAGGCCTCTACAAACCGGACACAATGCAACAGGGGAGTGTGTCATTTGACACATCACACCAAAAAAGAAAACATGATATATTTTTGATATGAGCCGTTCACACTGCCTGAGATGCGACTGGCGACACTGAAGCGGTACGAAGCAACGCGAAAAAAAAATAGGATTGGTGTCTATTCAGCTAGAGAACTGACCAATGAGGAACAGCTTCCCTTGCACGCCTTTAGTAAGCAATGGCGGAATAAAAGATAATTGCAGTATCAAAATACCCAGAGCTGTACAATAAAGGACGCAAAAATTATAAAGACACGGCAATGAGGGAGAACATCTGGCAGTGCATTTTTAGAGAACAATATAGCTGGTGTGTATGATTCATTTACCTTTACTGAAGTACTCTGAAAAGCTGTTATGTATTGTGTATAACAGGACTATTATGTGTGTGATTTTTTCCAGATGATGATACAATCAGATGAGAGTCGCCTATCAAATTGAGCACGCCTGTCACCACTGGTGTGAAAAGTAGTGTCACAGTGAAAGTGTCATTTACTTGCAGGACAAATTGCATTGCATCTGGTGTGTGGAGATCTTAAGGGTGAATAACCTATGTTGAAAGTTATGTATGTTCTTTATGTTGCAATTTTCCATTAATAGTAGTGGCAATTTACTGTTGAGTCAGGGTCTTCTAGTTCAAAGTAAAATCTCCTGCCCCGCCCCGTAATTAATAATAAGTTATGGGTGTGCAACACAGTTATGTTATATTTTTAAGTAGTCACTATGAATTATGGGATTGATGTTTCCACATATGCAAATGCTATACGCAAACATAACATGGAGCAGAACAACGTTTCCCAATTTAAAAAAAATACAAATGAAAAGAAAACTTCACAGGAGGTGCAGAAGTGTATCGAGCTTGAAGACAACTTCCCTGAGCTCACTGAAATTGATGAAGCAAGAAATTACGAAAAATAGAGGAAAAACTGGAGTGAAAACTACACGACTTCACAAGTCTATATGCTTTTAGATAACATCATGACACACCAGCGTGTATTATTTGGCAAAGGAAAAGGAAAAGTTGGGCATTTAATTATTTTGAGAAATGTTTTTTTTGTAAGGCACTAATGCTGGTTAATTGGCAAAAAATTGATGTATTGTAATTTAAGAAAAATAAATTATAAATAACTGACAAATGCATCTGGGTTGTTTGTGTGTGTTTTATTTGTGCACATCTGATGATGCTTTTTATGGTTGAACATCTGGGTCTTCCAAAGCTGGTATTTGTCTTCTGTTCCTCTGCAAAATTTGTGGGACATTTCTAATTATTATATTATTTATTTCTTAGCAGACACCCTTATCCAGGGCAACTTACAATTGTTACAAGATATCACATTATTGTTACATACAATTACCCATTTATACAGTTGGGTTTTGACTGGAGCAATCTAGGTAAAGTACCTTGCTCAAGGGTACAGCAGCAGTGTCCCCCACCTTGGATTGAACCCACGACCCTCCGGTCAGGAGTCCAGCGCCCTAACCACTACTTCACATTGCTATATTGTGCACACACCAGAATTATTTTGCAATTATTATATTGTAGGCTTCTGTTTTTTAGGCAACCAGCACGGTTCTTAAGCATACCAAAGGTACGTGCTAGTTTGCTTTGTGTTTTTCCTCATTATATCTTCCCTCAGCTCTTCTTGTAGTCAGGAGCTACTTCTTTAAAGGGATAGCCACTGTCACCTGCAACACATAACATACAATACGTTGCAAAATTGTTAAGATACATCATTATAAGTTAATAAATATAACAACATGCTAATAATGTCACTTACCAAGTAGAAAGCAATCCATGATTTCACTCTCAAACATTCTCCAAGTTTCACTCTGTTGTAAAATGAAAGAATTATAATATGATCCCAGGAAAATAGCAAATACATTTGTGATACGGCAACGAGCATCGCATTCCTGCATCTTGATAAAAATCTAATTTAATTTGCTGTTGCTCAGCCACTGATAGTGGGAATCTAATAAAAGCAGTAGCTCTTTGTATCAAGGCTCTACATCATTACTGATCTTGCATACTGAAGACTGGGATACTCCCTGCCTTGCAGCATTAGACATCTGTGCTCGTCTATAGCCATACAAATGTAGGGCCAAAGTGACTGGTCAAAGCTGGAATTGGGTGTGTTTCTGTTTGTGGAAGCTTTCGAATCAGCCTTAAGTAATTCACAAAGATCATAAAGGGTTTGCTTATCAAACAGATAATGCCTCAAAACATGTTCATTGGTGGCATCCATAAAGGTGACCCTGGAATGAAATCATTTGTTCAGCAGGGTATAGTCTGGTCCTCTGTTGTTCTCTTCTCCTCTGCAACAAAGCATCAAAACTACCTTGCTTTTTTCTGATAAAAAAAAATCCCAGTTTCAGCAGGGGTTTATATAACACGGACACATTTACACCATTAACTTCAATGGTATAAATTTACACATTGAAATTACGTGAGAATTGGTGTCAACAAGCTTGAAAAATCAATTCATAAGTTTAGTAAAATGTAAATTTACTCAAAAACATACATGCACTTAGTAAAGTACATTTACTCTAAAAAGGAACGTAAAGTATAACTTTACTTACCTTGGAAAATTGTAAAATTGGGAACATTTACTCAAAACAGCCCTTATTTACGAGTAAACGCCTTTGCTAACTTTGAAAAATCAGGCCCTCAATGAAAAGTGTGACTGCAATCATCTTAAAAATAAAATAAAACTTTGATGCTTATCCCTGCAAAGAGTATTGAATTAACTGGTTCCAAAAAAAAAAAAAAATGTTTTAAAAGAAAAAACGTACAGGTTTGAAAAAGTGGAAGCATTGAAACACATTTGAACATAGCCTTTGTTTTTCCCACTGTAAGGTTGAGCGTGCTTATACACTGTCTCTTCCCATCCTTTTAGTTTTTCCTGCCAGATTTTTTTTTTTTTTTTAGCACTTTGCATTCAGATTCTTTCTCTATTTTGTTTGCAAGCCCATACACTCATCCCTGCACTGGGAGTTGGTTAGAGGTGCCAGGGTCCTGTTGTTTGCTGATGCAGGAGAGAAATCTTAGTGCAAAGCTCAAGTTACAGCTGCTTACTTACAGACGGATCATCTCACAGAATTTAATAATGATCTATTGACACATAGCCCAGTTTCTATGTCTATAAATATATAAATAGATTTCATAATATCATATTGTCTTTTGGTAGAAATATAATAAAACTATTTTTGCTAGAAAACATAATAAAATAAAATAGATAATACCGACTGACTTTCAAAGATTTTGCTCTGCTCCATGTTTTGTACACTGATATGCTCATTGTTTTCTCTTGTGCAGCAATGGACTATTACCAGAATGTTCTGGCTTATGGGCAACACAACATTTTCATTGAGGCAGATGGTGTTAAGCCCAATCACTGCGCTGAATAGAGTTGATATTGCTGATACGTGGAAGTGAGATTGATATTGAATGAACATTTAAATGTATCATTGATGGTGTTCATTGTAATGAATGATCTTTCAGCACAGTGACAGTTTTGCCTACTTAGTAGGTGTATCCCACAACTCAAGCAAGCAAACCCCATTCATGACATCAGCAGTATTTTGAATTTCTATCAATATTAATATGTTTGACGTCACCTGTTTGAAATTAATCATAGACGAGGCACCTCTCGGAAATTCCCATTAACTGCAACGTTCTGATGGGTATCTTTGTGTTTATTAACTACAGGTTTCACACACAGTGTTATTATCTCACAGGGATGCATGACAGCTGTACATAATAAAGCTGTAAACCCCTGTACAGCTAGGGCCAAAAGTTTTGCACCACCTAGAATTTTAGAATTGAGACGTAATTACAAAAACGATAGGACCATAATTTTGATATTTTGTTTAACATCATGTAATCAAAGAAACTAAAAAAATGATATCGCAAAAGTCTACCAGAAGCCACAATAGTAGTACAGTATTTCATGTTAGATTTTGAAATGTCATAGTTTTCAATTTTTGTCAGTTTTTTCGTTAAGTAAACGTAAAACTACAAAGCGGTATGTAATTCAATGTTAACGTAACATTATTCAGCAAGTGTCATTAGACTTTATGAAGCAAAACTAGTTAGTGCTACAGGGTGATGCAAACCTTTTGGCTGTAGCTGAAGATTATACAGTTGTAAACCATACAGATGTACTACTTGCTATAATAATAATCTCATCTACCACAAATACTTTCTACTTTTAAACCTACCAATGTTCTGTAACTACATTATGGGACTATTGAGTAACTAACACAAACAACTGCAGGCATTTCCCAATGCTGAAGCTGTGGGCTTTGTCTTGGTAGTAAGCAGTTGAGGCACATGGTGGGTACATATATCAAAGTGACATTAACTGTGAAGTAATTGAATGGAACAAGTACCGATGGTTCACTAAACAAGAAACAGCCTAGAAAACGTGTTCTGACAGCAAGACCATTTATATTTTTCATTAAATAAACGGGTCTCGGAAAACACAGTTTTCAACATGACTTAGCAATGTGGTTTGATATGCTGTAGGTAATCTAGAAGGTTGCTCTCGCACACCTGTCTGTGACTAAACAAGGAGAGGTGAAAATACATTCCTCTCACTTTGTTGAAGGTCCTATTTCTGAAGCATGTTTCCCATCCTGAGGAAAGAGGTGTTATTGGAAAAGACATGCCGTGGTGACTGACATGCGTCATCAGTTTATGTGTTGAAGAGCAGTAGATCCAGATGCAAGGATACTCCAAAAGGACCAAATGACAACCTCCAGGGGAGTCAAAATAAAAATAAAGTTTGGAAAATTAAAAAAAAGAATGAGAAGAGACCAATATGGAGTTTATTTTTTTAAACCCTTAGTTATTAGCCCTATCTCCTGCCTCTCATCAGATTGTATGCATGCTAAAGTTTTATAGGAAGTACTGGTATCATGAAATCTGAGCCTGTAAGCACCCGAGTCAGACAACTTTTTAAATTACACACATCCAATTAAAAAAAGTCAATCAAAATTAGATTTCCAACAGCTGAATAGTGTTGAAAATTAAAAACAAATTTCCCCTGAGATTATCTCATCCACTGTCAAATTCATTCTGACTTTCATAGAAACCTAATGTAATTTTTGCGAGCGTATCTCCTCCGCCATGCTGCAAGGTAGTAGCTGAGTTGGAACAGCTGACAGAGCAGGATGGAGGAGGGCAGCAGTATTCGGGTTATATGGAGGCACTTGTAAAGGAACTGGGAAAAGGGTACATGTACATGGTAAGTGTGTTCGAAACTAACCTGCCTAGTTATGCACGACCAAAGGATTCTGAAGATTTTACAATAAATCAGATACTTTCTGCAACTTCTGAGCGTCCTTCGCCTACTAAAACAGCCCTTACAACCTGCCACGCTGAATAATTACCCCAGACCTTATTTACAGTGTTATGGCAGGTGTTCCACTTTGTTTGGTCCAGTCCCAATGCTTATTTGACACAGAACAGCAAATAAAAAGGCTTATATTGAGGACATGTGTAAAATACCCATTTGACAATTGCATCAAGAACACAGGCATTACTTGATGGTTATAGTACCTGTAATTCATCTAAATGTTTCAACAACCTACTTAAGATGTAAAAACGAAGGTTGGGTAATTGTAAGCCATCATTCTGTTAATGGCTCGTCTTCTGTTCTTTAATTGTTAAGGGATTATGCACCATGCCTATTTCATAGGCCTAGGCATAGTTTTCTATCAACAGCTTCATGATTCTGTAAAAGGTGCTGGGAACAACAAAGCATTGCATCTGTACTTGAAGCCTCATCCATCAGATTGCATCCTTGGAGATGTCACAGCAAAACAGGAAGCAATCCATCTCCTAGCTGTCTGTCACGTGGTAATCCAGAAGCAGGACTGTGTATTAACAGTACAAAGCACTTGCTTAGTGTATGTGCCATGATAATTGTTAAACAAACAAAGTACTTGTTGTGTTAGTCTGACAGCTTTCGAGACCACACATGCCTGTGGTGTAACTGTCCTCCCACTAGAAAACCTATTTGCACTTTTGTATACGGTAGGTTACATCATTTAAAGGGCAGGATCTGAGAACCAGAGAAGTGATAATGCAAGGAGTTGTTCACAGACCACAATGCAATTACTGTCTTTAGTAATGTGAGTCACTCTGCTAATTAACTACTCTATAAAGAGAGATGACACAATATTTTAAATAACACATAATAAAGGAAATATTAAAATCTTCAGATTTCAAAAACTTTTCTCACAGGTTTCTGGAACCCAATTAACATTAATCATGAAAGAGTGTAGATCATTTGTAGGAAATAAATTTCAGAAGTTAGTTTGCTAAGAAACAAATGGGGGTCGCGGAAAGGTTTCAAGGGGTCACTGCACAAGCAGACTTACAGTACTGATAGTAGGTAGTGTCCACGGTGCATTTTTGCATTTTGTCAGATAAACAATATTACAGTATGCATTTTTTATTTATTATTCACTTTATTTAAGTAATTCTAGAATGTATTATTATTTATAACATCCTTTATAACCCATTCATAGATACGTTACTAATATTTTTAACTAATGTGTTACCACCATCCCCATGCCCCTGTTAGGATAGGGATTAGGTTCTGTAATAAGCTTGTGATAGCTGGAAAAAAAAACAGCTTGGCATTTGTAGGATCAGCAGAAAATACATACAGATTGCATGGTGAACTATATTTACAGGGGGCACCGGAATATGAATTAATAACAAAAAAAATACATTGAAGGTTTACACTTTCATGCTGCTTTAAATGTGCGCTTGTTTCTTAAAGAAACCTCATTTGTTTAACAGATTAAGGGGGAGAAGTCAGCATGCGGCTGGTTTAAATAACTTTCTCTTTTCCTTTGGGTAATTGTACATTCCAGATGGCAAGCATAATAGATTCACATACCACAGCATCACCTGCAGTGACGATAAATAAGCTGTTCTCTTGTTAATGTCACAAGTTTTACACTTTTTGTTCATCTCCTTCCTCCTACACTCATCATTAGAGAAGTCCAGAGGGGTAATATTTTATTTACTTTAAAAGTCTCTCAGGACTTCTTAGCTGTACAGATTTAATCTGCAACCTGAAACATTCCCAGAAAGGCACTTCTCTCAAACGCTTGACCGGTTCAGGGTTAGTAAGGTACATCAATTCCAATAAAAACGACTGAGTGAATGATCGTTTGAATAAGACATTTAACAATAATACGTTCACGCTGAGGTTGCAATTACAAGATGCTTTTGTTGCTTCCCTGTTAATTACATATTTTAATCTGAGCTCAATCAAACTGAGTATCTTTTCATTAGAGCTTGGAAGGCTTTGTGCAAAGTGGACTTGTTTGGGATACTTTTGCAATACAGTATTATTCTTATTTTAATTCAGTGTTATTACTTCCAAGCATAATAGCACAGTTAATAACACGTTTATAACCATTTTAAATAGATTCCTATGTTATAGTACAGAAGTAAGACAAATGCCTTAATAAAGTAAAAATGTTTGCTTCTTTTTCACAGGCGTCCTGGTATTGATCCAGTCCCAATCTCCAGTGGCTGCTGTTGATAGTGCAGCTGGCGATGAGGGAAAGATAATTTGACAGCTTGGAGAGACAGCTGACAGGAGGAAATAGAACCCATTGGGTCTGGTTAGGGTTACCCACTCTAGTTAGCAGTATCCAGCTCTGCCGTTTCAGATTGAACAGGATACAGGAGACACCCGCTTGTGGCTTCTAATACAGTAAGAAGGAAAATACCCCTAGAGTCAGTGAGAGCAGGGGGCGGAAGATGACTCAAGTTGGGTAACATGGTTGACAATATAGGAAAGGAAATGGACACGAGAATGAATAATACTTTACAACAGACAACCCAATTGTGCAGCTCAAGATCTGCAGCGAGAGCTCTGGGACAAGATGTGGCACCCCAGGTTTGTACCTGTGGCTGGAACAAGGTGACAACGGTCAGGGGTGTGAAGAATCATCAAGGAAGAAACTAGTGAAATCCAGTGACAGAATGCACTCCACAGTTCACAGGATATCAGCACCCCTGTTATAGATGACAGTAGTTCCAACAGAAACACAGCTAGTGATGAAACCAATTATCCTGTGAGCCTAGTCAGATGAGCCAGACTAGGAGAGAAAGAAACCTTAATGGGTACAAACCAAAGTGTAAGTGGCCAAAAGCCTCTGAGTAAATGGCTTGGCACATGGATGACATGGATCTCTTCTGCTTGTTGAAGAAGTTAAGTGGAACAGTAGAAAGGAAGCTGGATAAGTTTGGGGATACCTACTTGGTAGTTTCTTGAAGTTGGAATCATGGATTGCACTATTTCTCCACTGGCCTTTACCATGGCAATGGAAGTCATTATTAAGGCCTCAAAATGCATAGTGGGAGGAGAACGTCTGGCTTCTGGCATGCGGCTACTACCACTTGGAGCATACTATGTTGTAGTAGAGTCAATGATACATTCAGACATAAAACTCCACAGCCATCGCAAATTAATTTGCTTCAATTTGCTTGAACCAATCAATCAATAATGATATAAAGTTTGAAAATGACAGGTATAATTGTTTTGTTTTTTTAGGGAATTAAGTTCCAGAGTTTAGTACAAAGTCTGAAAAAGCACGTGTGCTCTGGGTAGAGGGTCTAACTATGTGCTCCACCAATAGTCTTCGAGGGACATGGAATGAGCTTTCTAAAATGTAGGTAAAAGTAAGACCATATAAAGTCATTAATTAAACATTACAATCAACCCTGTATCTCACCAGAATATTACAATATGAGTGTTTAATAACAAAATATATAAAATAACTTTTTACATAGCCATTTGTATATTGCAAAACTTACTACTTCAAATTTAGCACAGAGAGAAGAACAAGGGGGCATACATGGAAGGTGAGTAAAAGTAAGTTTAGCACAGAAGGCAGGAAGCACGTTTTTACACAGAGAGTTATAAATGTATGGAATAGCCTACCAGGTGAAGTACAGCAGTACAACACTGGGAACACTCAGGAGGGGAGAATGGTGTGCAAATAAGGGACGAGCCTTGATGGGCCGAATGACTTTTTCACGTTACCAAACTTTTCTTATGTTCTTAGATAAGAAAATGTTTTTTTTTTTTATATTGAGAATGTTCTCAGGGAAGTTAATTTTGATGTTACTGTGGTACATCATCAAATTACCATTTAAACAAAGGAGAGAAACTCTCTTCTGTGTCAAAAAATAAGTGTTTAATCTTTTATTAAAATATGTCCTGTGCAGGTATTATATCTGTGATTGTTTAAACTGAGATCTTGATTTTAATAAGATGTTATTTCAGCTGAAAAACCAAGTACAATGATAACTGAGCTCTCTTCTCTTGATCCCTGCTTGGATTTGCTAGTGGAATTTGAATGTGTGTTTCTTTTAATCGAAAGACATTGCATTCACTTTGATCATTTCAATCCCTTTGTTATAATACAATAAGTTGCTTGCCTGTTTCCTTTAGGAAATGGTGTGCATGTATGTTTGGTTTTTCAGAGCTTAGACATTCATTATCTCTATCCCTCCTTGAGGTTATTGAAATAGCTGTCTAGGGGTCTGGCAGGTTCAGGCAACACCATGGTACTGTATGAGTATGCACTTCACATAATAATAATGTCATATGTTGAAAACCTACAGTTACTTAAAGCCAAGAAAAAGGTATTGCAAGTTTCTGATGGGTTGTGATTGACCTGGGAGTAAACAGTTTTTTGCTAGATATCATAATATTGCTAGGAGGCATCTGATACAGTAACTTGATACTTCAGTTCCACATATAATAAAACAAGAGACATTCACTCAGAAGAAGTTTGCAACCTGAGTATATGTGTTTTGAACGCCTGCTGTCTTCCTGTAACTCCCTAAGTGGCATGTCTAAAAGTCATCAAAAGTATCTCAGCGGTGCCAAAAAGAGGAAGCGCCAACGGCTGCTGGGTGAGGCAAAAAAAGCCATTCTAGACAAAACACTCAAGTTGGAATCTTTCGCATCAGATTATATCTGTCTTTGTATCTACTTTTGAACCTGATACACAGCACACTCCTGCCGCTGGTGATCTCCTGCATATCTCATCACAGACCACCATGGAGGACACTCCTGCC
This sequence comes from Acipenser ruthenus, assembly GCF_902713425.1. Taxonomy (NCBI): domain Eukaryota; kingdom Metazoa; phylum Chordata; class Actinopteri; order Acipenseriformes; family Acipenseridae; genus Acipenser; species Acipenser ruthenus. The sequence continues at coordinate 8,601,966 of NC_081206.1, read as the reverse complement.
TCTGGTGATCTCCTACATATCCATCACAGACCACCATGGAGGACACTCCTGCCTCTGGTGATCTCCTGCACATCTATCACAGACCACCACAGAGGACACTCCTGCCTCTGGTGATCTCCTGCATATCCATCAGAGACCACCACGGAGGACACTCCTGCCTCTGGTGATCTCCTGCATATCCATCAGAGACCACCACGGAGGACACTCCTGCCTCTGGTGATCTCCTACATATCCATCACAGACCACCACGGAGGACACTCCTGCCTCTGGTGATCTCCTGCATATCCATCACAGACCACCACGGAGGACACTCCTGCCTCTGGTGATCTCCTGCATATCCATCAGAGACCACCACGGAGGACACTCCTGCCTCTGGTGATCTCCTACATATCCATCACAGACCACCACGGAGGACACTCCTGCCTCTGGTGATCTCCTGCATATCCATCACAGACCACCACGGAGGACACTCCTGCCTCTGGTGATCTCCTACATATCCATCACAGACCACCACGGAGGACACTCCTGCCTCTGGTGATCTCCTGCATATCCATCACAGACCACCACGGAGGACACTCCTGCCTCTGGTGATCTCCTGCATATCCATCACAGACCACCACAGAGGACACTCCTGCAGCTGTGATCTCCTGCACATCCATCACAGACCACCACGGAGGACACTCCTGCCTCTGGTGATCTCCTGCATATCTCATCACAGACCACCACGGAGGACACTCCTGCCTCTGGTGATCTCCTGCATATCCATCACAGACCACCACAGAGGACACTCCTGCCTTGAATACTTTGTCCAATCCTGGTTTGTGGGGCAGTTTATCGAAGGACGACATTGAATACTGGATTTCAAAGGAACCTGCTGCTTGTCAAAATCAAGAAGAACCCTCAAACGTCCACAGCTTCAAATCGACACGGCATGTATCATCAGCAGATATTGATGAGTTTCTGCATTTTCCTGACTTCCTATTGCATCTCAGTGTTGCGTGAAATGTGCAAGCGATGATGAGATATAGGAGGCAAAATTACTTGCTTGAATTGAGCTTTTCTAACTTAAAGGTCGCTCTCAGAATATTCCTGACTCTACCAGTGACGGTCTGCGAACCAGAGGGTTCTTTTTCGAAAATGGGCTTAATAAAGAACCGCCTGAGATCAACACTGATGCAGTACAAGCTAAACGCTCTTGTCATACTTTCTATTGCGAGGGATGTAACAGGGCTCTTAGTTTTCGAGAATATAGAGCAACACACTCGGCACCCAGAATCTAACTTGAACATGACTGCCTTGGAGTGAAGCTACAGTAGATGGCCCCTCAAATATATCTTAGCATAGGACCCCACATCCTTTAATCCAGCCCTGCCTGTAATATCTTAAAGGATCTTATGCTAAAGTTTTAAATTAAATGCATTTCAAGTATGCCGAGAAGTATTTGACTCCTCAATTCTGTGCCTACTGATTTAACCACATATACACCTTTGTTACCTGGTTCTTGCACTGAAACATTAAAAAGGGAACAAATACAGTACTTCACCGCCTATTGTATTTCAGCAAGTGTAAACACTATTATATTGTGATACATTAAAGTTTCCTTTGATAATCATGGCTGTGAAAGTAAAGAGTTGAGTTTCCCCTGTGGGCCATGCTGAAGAGCATAAACAGATTTTACTCTGTGAAAATGGCTTTGTTATAAGGGTGAAAAGGTACAAGCATTTACTTTATTAGGACTAGGGGTTGATGTAATCAGAATATACCCTGTCAGTATAAGACACAGCAGGTTCTTTTAGAGAAGTGGTTTTCAACCCCGGTCCTCGGGGACCCCTGTGTCTTCTGGTTTTTATTCAAACTGAGCTTTCAATTACTTAACTAAACCCTTAATTGCACTAATAATTAACGTAATTAGGCCTTTGTAATGGTTCTAGCTCATAAAAAGTTGCAAATTTCAAGTTATTTTCAACATTTTATAAATAACTTGAAATCTCTTGAAACTTGAAAACTGTTTAGTAGATTCTTGTTTTTTTTCATCCAAATTCTGACATTCGTGCAACATCAAAGATTCAACACAATTATCAAAATAGTCAATTATATCAGACATCCAGACATTGTTAGAAATACTAGAAGAGATACAGAAACCTGTGCATACACTGAATCATTACAGAAAGGAGTACATGAAGTAGGAATATCCACTAAATTGCAATATTGTCTCTGACAGCCTTTAGCTGTGTAATACGATTTATGTCTGAACTGTGTTACAGATAGGGAAACAGTATGGCAAACAGTCTAAGTGTAGGTGCTTAATGATTAAGAGGATTAGAATGCAGGACTCAGGAGTTATTAAAACTGCTGTGCATCAACAGCCTCATGTCCTATTCACACTAAAATGAATGTAATTACATTTCAATCTGCAGTTAATCAATTGCAGTCCAAATCATGACAAAACACTTTCACTGGAACACTGAAGAGCAGCACACTGTTAAGCTTAATGTGACTGTGGAGATGGTGTGTGGGGTGCTGTAATGTCTCCTTGAAAAAGATACATTCATATGCAACATTTCAATGTCTTTGTGTTCCTTTTACCTGTTTTTGTTTATAAGCGGTGTTTCAGGGATGCACACGCTTACACAGATTTGAGGCAACAAATGTTCAAGATGGTCCATCAAAGTTTGAGCATTCTTCACCATTTTGTGTCCTTTAAACACAAAAATAAATAATAAAGAAACAAGGAAACAGGTAATAAATAAATTCTGGTAACACTTTACATTATGTATAGTTACAATGTACTTAATGTGTATATCTTTTTGTATAATATATGTAAGCACACAATTGTGTCAGAAAAAAGTTTAGGGTTAGGTTTAGAGTTAGGGTTAGGGTTGGGTTTACAATTTGGTTTAGAGTTAGGGTTAGGGATAGGGTTAGGGTTAGGATTAGGGTTATATCATCCTATGGTTTCTCATACCATTTTTATGCTGATGATGCTCAGATTTTCCTCTCCTTCCCCACCTCTGACTCCACCATCAACTCCTGTATCTCTACCTGTCTGTCTGCTATTTCCTCCTGGATGCACTCGCATCACCTCAAACTCAACCTCTCTAAATCTGACCTCCTTTTCTTTCCCTCCTCCTCCTCCCCCTCCTCTGATCTCTCTATCTCTGTTCCTCTGGAATCTACCACACTCTCTCCCTCTTCCTCCGCTAAGAACCTCTCCCGCCTAGACTACTGCAACTCCCTCCTGGCTGGCCTCCCTGCATCCGCCACCCGTCCGCTCCAGCTCATCCAGAACTCCGCTGCCTGCCTGGTGTTCTCTCTGCCTCGCTTCTCCCATGCAACTCCACTACTCCGCTCACTCCACTGGCTCCCGATCACCTCTCGCATCCAGTTCAAGATTCTTGTACTAGCCTACAGATGCCTTGACCAGACTGCACCCAGCTACCTCCAGACCCTCATCTCTCCCTACACCCCCACTCGATCTCTCCGCTCCGCCTGCACTAGAAGACTGGCTCTACCTCCTTTACGCTCCCCTGCCTCCAGAGCCCGCTCCTTCTCCACCCTCGCTCCGCAATGGTGGAATGACCTTCCTACAGATGTCAGGACTGCCCAGTCCCTGGCCACATTCCGGCGCCTCCTTAAGACTCACCTCTTCAGACAGCACCTGTAGAACTCCTCTGTTTTTCCCCTGGGACACTTATCACCCTTCCTTAAATGCGCTTTACTTGCTCTTATCTGCCCCCTATTTTACTGCATTTTACCCTGTACTTCAGAGTACTGTAATCTGCCAAGTGTTTAATCTGTAGTATTTTGTATTTAATCACATCCTGATGTAACTATCATTGACACTGTTATCTGCTGTATTATTGAATTGTATTTTGTCACACTTGTACTTGCTTGAACCAAAGTCATTGTATTTATCTTTGTATTATTACTTGTACTGTGATACTTGAAATGTATTTGCTTACGATTGTAAGTCGCCCTGGATAAGGGAGTCTGCTAAATAATAATAATAATTATGAACAGATAATTGACATGTTAAGTATTTACTAGTAACTACTATGTAAATGTGCAGTAATCAGAGACACTTAATGTAAAGTGTTACCCACATTTTTCAGTCGTTACTGGCTTGGAAAAGAATGTATCTGGTGGTTCAACAGTTTTTGTCTCTGTGTTTAAATGATATAAACACAATGTCTAACTGGAGAACAAAAGGTTTATAAAATGAACCATTTTTCCAGCCACAGCTTGCACAGTGCACTATCCAGTTGATTAATCGCCTGTTCAAACTGATCTCCCTGGGGAAAAGCATTTGAATTTTCTAGTTGTTTTCAAAGTAACTTTGAATATCTGAAAATTCCGTGCAGACTCAGCTAAAGTATCTAGACGCCCTAGCTCTATTTAGTGACACCAAATGATGTCCTTTATAGTTTTTATCAGCAACAGAGCAAATCTGTGTCAAGCTATGAACA